>NC_053026.1:309844326-309863669 GCF_003073215.2 Triticum urartu
GTGCTGCAGCTCCACCTCATACCTTTACCTTACCCATAAGCTTAAATAGTCTTGATCGCGAGGGTGCGAGATTGCTGAGTCCCCGTGGCTCACAGATACTTCCAAAACCAGCTTGCAGGTGCCGATGAGTCCGTGCAGATGACGCAACCAAGCTCAGGAGGAGCTCGTTGAAGATCTTGTCCTTTGTGTTGTTTCGTTCTAGTTGATCAGTAGTGGAGCCCAGTTGGGGTCGATCGGGGACCTTGTCGCATTTGGGGTTCTTCTTTTATTTTGGTTCCGTAGTCGGACCTTGATTGTATTTGGATGATGTAATGCTTTATTCATGTATTGTGTGAAGTGGCGATTGTAAGCCAACTATGTATCTCTTTCCCTTATGTATTACATGGGTTGTGTGAAGATTACCTCACTTGCGACATTGCTTTCAATGCGGTTATGCCTCTAAGTCGTGCTTCGACACGTGGGAGATATAGCCGCATCGAGGGCGTTACAAGTTGGTAATCAGAGCCTTCCCCGAACTTAGGAGCCCCCACTGATTGATCGTTTTTAGCAGCTGAGTTGTGTCTAGAAAAATGTTTTGAGTCACTTAGGAACTATATATCGGAGAGTTTAGGAATTATTTTTACTTCCCAGTCTCCTCATCGCTCTGGTAAGGCATCCTGACGTAGATTTTTGACTCTTCTCTTCTCAAATTTCACTAAAAAAAATTTAGGATCACGCGGGTATCTTGGAATCGTTCCGATGGTTTTGTGACGAGAACATTGTCTTGGTGCCTCCTGTCAGGGGTTTTGTGGAAGTGTCCCGGGGAGTTGAGCTCTGAGGTGTTGTCGTCACAATTTTATCGTTGCAGTTCTGGAATACCTGAGTTTAGTATGCCGACATCGAAAATCTCTTTTATGCAGTTCGTTGGTGAGATAACCTCGACGCCACCCAGTACTGGGGCGGGAGTTCGGGAGTATTGCCATTACTTGCATAACGGATGCTTTTCGAAGGTTGAGGTAGACAATTTCCGAATGTTTCTTGGTTATGTGTTGAAGGATGGTTACAGCTGGATGTAGGATTTGCTAGTTTGGGTGAGATATTATGCTTCCCCTGTATCCCCAACACCTGATTGCATAACCGGAAAGTTTCGGGAGTTTCATAAGTGGGAATTCAAGTAGCTCTTAGGATATCTTTCCGACAGATGTATGATATGAAATTGGGGTTCGACGTCTAGTGGTCCGCCTATTCACGGTCGGTTTTACAGTGGTCTCGTTGTGTCTTAAAGAGTCCTTGGCTATGCCGACTCGGGGACGCTTCGTATGTCATGTGCACTGCCTTGTACATGATGGTGTTGTACGATCGAGCCCGTGTAGGCCCCACCACGAAAACTTCGGAAGAAATCTCTATCATATGTTTGTTCTGGCTTATTCTGCGAACCATACCTTTGTGTTGTTTTTGAGTTGTGGTATTCGAGTAGCTTTAATGTCAAGTGTTGATTCCATACCTTTCCTAAATGGTGTTCTCATACTCCAATGTGAATACCAATCCTTCTTGGTAATCAAGATTGTCTTGTCAATCCTTTTCACCGGCGTGTTTTCTCTTCAAGTGGATCCGATCATTTCAACATCAGCAAGATCAATTATCATTTCTTCTCAACGGTGTTCGTTTCATTCTCAACAGTGTTTTTCCCACCCGATGGAAGTCCCTCCATTCTATTTCCTTCATGTTCTTATCCGGTGTTTCTCATGAAGATTTTAGTGGAGCCCCAAGGTCAGCACCCTTAATTCTTTTCTTCTCCGGTGGATTCAAGTCAAGATTTGTCGATTATATCCCCTTTTCTCGTTTTAAATACCTTCTCTTGCCGGTGCACCTCATAATCATTCATTTCTCGCTATTCAATTGTTCCGGAGTGCTCAAGATATCTCGAAGATTCGTGTTTCCACTCTGCTTTCGATCTTCAAGCTCTTTCGAGGTTGTTATCTCATTCAAGCTTTTAATTCAACCGGTGCAATCTCTCTTTAATCGTTCAACGGTGGTTCTTTTGAGTGGGCCCTAACCCACAGGTCTTTTCCCAAGATCTTACCTGACTCTTCTTATTTTCCTGGGGCTATCCTCAAATTTCCTTTTGAAGTTTGACGTAAGAATGAATTATCATCAGTCAAATGCTATTTCTCCAAGATCTTTCAAATTCTTTTCATCGTTGTTTCAACCTTTCTATTTTTCATCCTGGAGTGTCTCAACGTTCCATGGTGGTGCTTCTCGTCACCTTCTCTGCATTTGAAGACCGAAGAAGATTTTCTCTAAATCTTGTTCTTGTCTCTTCAAGATTCATGGTGATAGCTTTATGCCATTCTAACTAATTGTTTTGATCATGAAAAATTCCTTTCACCCTATCCGGAGCAATTTAAGAGTCTTCTCAGTTTGTTATCCGGAGTCCATTATCCCAGAATTTATTAATTCTCAACTTTCTGTTATCATTCTCCAATCCTACCGGTGTATCGTTCAAGTGATCTCTAATCGGCTCGTGATCTCTTCGTTCTCATGTATCTAAATCCTCTCAAGCATCTTCGTTCATTTTACAATTCTTCCCGGTGATTCGTTATCGTTTATTCGTTCTTTTCAATTCTTACGGTGGTTCGTTCAAGAGTTCTCGTCATTCGTTATCATATCAATTTATTCGTTCTTTCAAATACTAACGGTGGGTTCGTTGAAGATTTTCTCGAGTTTATGCGATATCTCTCTTAATCCTTTCTACGAGAGTAAGTAATATGCCAAATCCGCTGCTTGTCATCAATTTAAATTGGTGAAGGATACGCATAACATACTTCTTATTCTTGTTCCATCCAAGTGATTAATTCCTATTCCGGAGGCTCATCAAATTCTTGATTCCATTTGTTCATCTTTCTTTACCGGAGTGCCAAGTTTTCTCTTTATCTCGTTGCTAAGCTTCATCTAAATCATTGCAAGGATTCACCTTGTGTTTTCAATTTCTCTTTCTTTTCATTCTTTTTGTTTACCGGAGTTCTTCATGAAGGTTCTACATGATGGTTCATCAAGGATTTATATTCCTTCTCGAAGTGTTCATCGAGATTTTTTTCAGAGGAGCTCTAGCATTCTTCATCTTGCATTTTAAAGTGCAATTCTTTCAACCGTATCATTCGAGGTGGTATTATGTCATTCTTGATAATTTGATTTCATGTCTCATTCACATGTTGTTAAGAATGAGGTATTTTTAAATCCATCAATCTCTTCTTTGGAGTTATCTTGGGTTATATTTCACCTAAAGCTTTCCCTAAGGATTGTTGCTATCTATGGTGCTCATAAGTGACCCAAGTTCTTCTTTATCCTCCCGGTGAAATATTTTCTTGTCTCCTTGTCCATACCAATCCAATTCTTTTCCCGTGAGTGGCAGGTTGCCACCTCATAATTTGAGATGTATTCCATAAGACCATATCAAGCGTATTCTTTTCGTTGTTGGTTTTCCAACAACTCCGTTCGACATTTCTCCAAAACATGCCTTTTTAAGATATGTTCTGACAGAAGTCGGCATTTTCTTCTCCATCCTCCTATTTCAATTATCTATATTCTATTATGTCGTTCCAGAGCCATTGTGATGTTGCTCTCTTCAACCCATCTTCTGGTCTTGTCAAGATCATGTTTGGCTCATGCTTATCCTTTCAACCGGAGTGTTGTGTCCCTTTGCTCAAGCTCTTTCATTTTATCAAGTTTTTCATATCTTTTAAACCGGAGTGCTGTCCGAGATCTTTTTTACCCCTTGTTCCATTCATTCAATAGTTCCGGAGGCAGTATGTTGTTGATCTCATCAAGCATCCTATCATCTTGTCAAGTTCTTGTTAATTCCTTCCATTTGCAGTCGGAGTGCTGTCCAAATTATATCATTCTTAATCCTTCTCTATCTTGTTTTAACCGGAGTGGTTTCAATGTATATCTTGCCCTTCAACCTCAAGGTTTTTCGCAATGTTCTTTGTTCCTCTCTTCTAACGGAGTGTTTTCAACTTCGTTCATCTCAGTTGTATTCTTTTCTCGAATTTGTTCAACCTCGCGAGGTTCTTTGGTTTCACTCGTGTGTCAAAGAAGCAACTTAGTTTTACCTCTTCTCTTTCTCTTCCGTTTTTCCCTCCGGTGCCATTTAGATCTCGGGACGAGATCCTCTCGTAGTGGTGGAGTGTTGTAACGCCCCGAGACCGATGTGCCAGGTGTCGTTCCAGTTATTCGTTGTTGTTGCCTTGTCATTGCTTGCGTGTCATGCATTGCATATCATGTCATCATGTGCATTTCATTTGCATACGTGTTCGTCTCATGCATCCGAGCATTTTCCCCGTTGTCCGTTTTGCATTCCGGCGCTCGTTCTCCTCCGGTGGTCATTTCTACCTTCTTCTGTGTGTGGGGATTAAACATTTCCGGATTGGACCGAGACTTGCCAAGCGGCCTTGGTTTACTACCGGTAGACCGCCTGTCAAGTTTCGTACCATTTGGACTTCGTTTGATACTCCAACGGTTAACCGAGGGACCGAAAAGGCCTCGTGTGTGTTGCAGCCAACACCCCTCCAATTTGGCCCAAAACCCACCTAACTCTGCTCCATCATCTAGAGCGTTCGATCACGATCGCGTGGCCGAAAACCGCACCTCATTTGGACTCTCCTAGCTCCCTCTACCTATATATATGTGCCCCTCCCGAAATTCGCGGTCCTAACCCTAGCCTCCCACCTCGCGCACCGGACACTCCCCCGCGCCGGACATGTCCGCCCGCGCCTCCGAATCCGCCGCCGCCATGCGCATCGCCCCTCTCTCTCCTCAGCCCCGCCCCGGTCCCGCGGGACCCAGATCGGGCCCGCGCGGGCCCATCTCCTCGCCGCCGCCCGAGAAGTTCCGCGCGCTCACCGGACCTTCGCCGCCGCCGCCCGCTGTCGCCGCCCGGCCCGCGCCTCACCGGCCTCCGCCTCCGCGCCGCCCTGGCTCCGGTCGCCGGACCGCGCCGCGCCCGAGGCGTTCGCCCCAGATCCCGCGCCGCTGCCGCCGCGCGACCCGTCCGCCACCCCCGGCCGCCGGCGCCGCCTCGCCTCTGCCGTCCATCGCCGGAGTTCGCGCCATCTCGCCGGAATCCGCTCCGGTCAGATCCGGGCGGGTGGATGAGATCCACCCGTCCCCCGATCCAAACGCCGTCATCTCGACCCGGATCCCTCCGTCCCGGGATATCCTCGTCCCGTTGACTTTTTGCACAGGGTATAAATTTCTACTAAGTCCTGAATTCTCAGATCCATATGCACATGTTCGCGGCTCCATAACTTTGCATCCGTAGCTCCGATTCATGCATATAGCATATCAAAATGTTCATCTCAGAGAGTACATCATTTCATTCCATTGCATCATTTTCATTTGAGTTCATCTTGATGCCCGAAATGCTGTTAGAAGAGGGCTACTTGAGTTAATTGTCAGATCTGCTACTTCCGTTTAGCACTTTTGTCATTTTTGCCATGATTATTGTGTGCATGATATGCCCATGAGCTCTACATATGTTTTGTTAAGGGTTTTGTCATCTTTCCAGAGGTGCAACCCATGTATTTTTGTGATGTGTGTGGTGACTAGTGCAAGCTTGCAAAGTGAGGCACTCGGTAATCTGTTTTCAGGGACTTAGTAATTTCACTAAGTCCTGGGATTGTTTATCTCATGATGCCATATGTTCATGTTGTTTCCTAGTGATCCGTGCCTCTTTTGAGGATGATCAGTAAAGGAGTTTTGTTAATATTGTAGTGCTCTATCCATCCATGTCTTTGTTTGCAATTATGGAGCACCCTAGCTTGAGTCAATCGAGCTCTACTTTTGCTACTTTGTGAATCTGGGCAGATTGTCAACTTGTTTGCAATTTTTCGCATGATGTTGTAGTTGATCCGTGCATGCTATGCTATTGTTCTTGCCATGTCTAGCTTGAATTTTGTGTGTTCTTGATAGATGTATGCTTATCTTGCCATGACTTGCTCCGTAGTGAGTGCATCGAGCTCGTAAACATGCCTACCTGAGTTATATTTCAGCATGTGTCAGTTTTCACTAAGTCTGAAAACTGATTATGTTTTTTCTATGTTCACATGCTTGCAATTGTATTTTCTGATCCTTTTGGCTCAAGGTCACTAAGGGACTTTTGTTAAGCTCTTTGAGTAGCTCCATGCCATGCTTCGGTTTGCCATGTTCAGGTCCTGTAGCATGTAGTTTTTGTTGTTCCGAAGAGTGCTACTTGGTCTGAAATTCAGGACAAGTGTTAATTTCACTAAGTCTGAGATCTGTTTTCCATATGCATTTTTGCCATGCTTGTTTGAACCTGTTAATGGATGAATTGGCCGTAGCTCAGTGCTAGACTTTTGTTAAGCATCTTGTGTGCATCCCTGCCATGTATTTTGTTGTCATGTTTGGGTGCTGTAGCATGTTCATCTCATTGCATTTAGATGGCTACTTGCTGTAAATCGCAGACCGGTGTCATATTTGAATCGCTTGCCATTTCCAAACCGTAACTCCGATTCCGGCGTTCTTTATATCGTTTTCAAGCGATTTCATCTCATCTTTCCAGTGGACACTTGGATTTCCAAGTTGAGGCCAGGTTCTTCATCATTCCTTGTCAAATCATGCATATGCATCGCATACCGCATCCCGCATATCATACATGTTCATGTGTTGGTTGTTTACTATGTTGTGTGCTTCTTTTCCGGTGTTTGCTTCTTCGGGTTGGTTCCGTAACGTCGCGTTTGTGAGGACCCGTTCGTCTACGTCCGTTTGTCTTCTTCATGGACTCGTTCTTCTTCCTTGCGGGATTTCAGGCAAGATGATCATACCCTCGAAATCACTTCTATCTTTGCTTGCTAGTTGCTCGCTCTTTTGCTATGCCTATGCTGCGATACCTACCACTTGCTTATCATGCCTCCCATATTGTTGAACCAAGCCTCTAACCCACCTTGTCCTAGCAAACCGTTGTTTGGCTATGTTACCGCTTTGCTCAGCCCCTCTTATAGCGTTGTTAGTTGCAGGTGAAGATTGAAGTTTGTTCCTTGTTGGAACATGGAGATGTTGTTCCTTGTTGGAACATGTTTTTTGTTGGGATATCACAATATATCTTATTTAATTAATGCATCTATATACTTGGTAAAGGGTGGAAGGCTCGGCCTTATGCCTGGTGTTTTGTTCCACTCTTGCCGCCCTAGTTTCCGTCATATCGGTGTTATGTTCCCGGATTTTGCGTTCCTTACGCGGTTGGGTTATAATGGGAACCCCTTGACAGTTCGCTTTGAATAAAACTCCTCCAGCAAGGCCCAACCTTGGTTTTACCATTCGCCACCTAGCCTTTTTCCCTTGGGAGTCACGCATCCCGAGGGTCATCTTTATTTAACCCCCGGGCCAGTGCTTGTCTAAGTGTTGGTCCAACCCAGAGCACCGTGCGGGGCCGTCCCTTGGCAACTTGGGTTACGTTGGCTCCCGTACGCTTAGCTTATCCGGTGTGCCCTGAGAACGAGATATGTGCAGCTCCTATCGGGATGTCGGCGCATCGGGTGGTCTTGCTGGACTTGTTTTACCATTGTCGAGGATGTCTTGTAGATACCGGGATACCGAGTCTGATCGGAATGTCTCGGGAGGAGGTCTATTCCTTCGTTGACCGTGAGAGCTTGTGATGGGCTAAGTTGGGACACCCCTGCAGGGTTTTGAACTTTCGAAAGCCGTGCCCGCGGTTATGGGCAGATGGGAATTTGTTAATGTCCGGTTGTAGAAAACCTGAAGTTGACCTTAATTAAAATGCATCAACGTGTGTAACCGTGATGGTCTCTTTCCGGCGGTGTCCGGAAAGTGAACACGGTGTTGGAGTTATGCTTGACGTAGGTTGCTATAGGATCACTTCTTGATCATAGATTTCTCGACCGTGCTTTGCCTTCTCTTCTCGCTCTCTTTTGCGAATAGGTTAGCCACCACATATGCTAGTCGCTTGCTGTAGCTCCACCTCATACCTTTTACCCTTCCCATAAGCTTAAATAGTCTTGATCGCGTGGGTGTGAGATTGCTGAGTCCCCGTGACTCACAGATACTTCCAAAACCAGCTTGCAGGTGCCGTTGAACCGTGCAGATGACGCAACCCAGCTCAGGGAGGAGCTCGATGAAGATCTTGTCCTTTGTGTTGTTTCATTCTAGTTGATCAGTAGTGGAGCCCAGTTGGGGTTGATCGGGGATCTGTGTAGCATTTGGGGTTCTTCTTTTATTTTGGTTCCGTAGTCGGACCTTGATTGTATTTGGATGATGTAATGCTTTATTCATGTAATTGTGTGAAGTGGCGATTGTAAGCCAACTATGTATCTCTTTCCCTTATGTATTACATGGGTTGTGTGAAGATTACCTCACTTGCGACATTGCTTTCAATGCGGTTATGCCTCTAAGTCGTGCTTCGACACGTGGGAGATATAGCCGCATCGAGTGGCGTTACAGTATCCTTCAGATTCTTCATAGTGATAAATAGATAATGATCCCAAGTGACTCAACAAATATAGCAATGCTCCCCGGCAATGGCGCCAGAAATTCCTTTTGATGTCGCTTGAAACTGCATCGGTATTTCCCCGAAGATGAAGGGATGATGCAGTACAGCTACGGTAGGTATTTTCCTCAGTTATGAAACCAAGTTATCAATCCAGTAGGAGAACCAAGCAACACTATGTAAATGGTACCTACACATAAAGAACAAATACTTGTAACCCGACGCGTATGAGGGGTTGTCCATCCCTCTTCAGGTAACGGCGCCAGAAATTGTCAAGTTGACGGGATAAAATTGTGGTAGATTGGATAAATAGATCCCGATAGAACGCGAAATAAAAATTGCAAATAAAAATTGCAGCAAAGTATTTTTGGGTTTTTCGATAATAGATTTGAAAATAAAAGCAAATAAAAAAGATCTCAAAGGCAAATAATAGATCGGAAAGCAAATATGATAAAAAAATAGACCCGGGGGCCGTAGATTTCACTAGTGGTTTCTCTCAGGAAATAGCACACGGTGGGTAAACAAATTACTATTGGGCAATTGATAGAAAATCGAATAGTTATGAAGATATCCAAGGCAATGATCAATATATAGGCATCACGTCCAAAATTAGTAGACCGACTTCTGCCTGCATCTACTACTATTACTCCACACATCAACCGCTATACAGCATGCATCTAGTGTATTAAGTTCATGAAGAAACGGAGTAATGCAATAGGAACGATGACATGATTAGACGTGATCTATTCTTGTAGGAAAAGCCCCATCTTGTTATCCTTAATAGCAACGAGTCATGTGTGTCTTACTGCCCCTTCTGTCACTGGGAAAGAACACCGCACGATCGAACCCATCACAAAGCACCTCTTCCCATGGCAAGAAAAATCGATCTAGTTGGCCTAACTAAATCAAAGAAAAGAAATACAAGGCTATAAGTAATCATGCATATAAGATATCAAAGAAGACTTAAATAATATTCATGGATATAGATCTGATCATAAACTCAAAGTTCATCAGATCTCAACAAACACACCGCAAAAAGAGTTACATCAAATAGATCTCCAAGAGACAATTGTATTGGGAATCAAAAGAGAGAGAGAGAAGCCATCTAGCTACTGCCTACGACCCGTAGGTCTATGGTGAACTACTCACACATCATCGGAGAGGCACCAATGAGGATGATGAGCCCCTTTGTGATGGTGTTTAGATTTGACGTCGTGGTTCTGGAACTTGCGGTGGCTGGAATTGTGTTTTCGTTGACTCCACTAGGGTTTCTGGAATATTTGGGGATTTATAGGGCGAAGAGGTGGTGCGGGAGGTCACCGAGGTGGGCACAACCCATCTGGGCGCGCCTAGGCCTCCTGGCACGCCCTGGTGGGTTGTGCCCCCCCCCTCGGGGCTCCCATATGGTACTTCTTTGGCCCACTGGATGTCTTCTGGTCCAAAAAATCTCCAAGAAGTTTCACTGCGTTTGGACTCCGTTCGGTATTGATTTTCTGCGAAGCAAAAAACAGCAACGGGCACTGGGCACTATGTCATAAAATGATTGCAAAACATACAAGAATGATAATATAACAGCATGGAACAATCAAAAATTATCGATACGTTGGAGACGTATCATCTGCCTGAGCGTTTAGGGACGGTCTGAGGGCCCTCGCGCTGGCTACACGCATCCTGCGGTCCTGCACACGTGTGACATGTCCCTTCTCCTTTTCCGTATTCCCCTCTTCCTTTTCGAATCAGACGACTATTCCCCATTCCCTTTGTACCGATTCGATCCCCTCTACTCACACTTTCTCCGAGTAATGCTACACACATGGGATGATTCTTATGGATTCAATGGACTGTGATTAGGTGGAGGTTTTTGCTTGGAGATTAGGAGGGAGGTAGGGCCCACCCCCATGAAAATTAGGGTGAGAGATTCATTAACATTGTTGATCCCATGAGATGCCCGTAACTATCCATGCGTCTAGGATTATTGCACTTTCTCCCCAGGCTCCATGGGGAATTAGTGGTTGGGATCTCCTGGTAAAATCCCATGGATTCATCCTAAATTAAGGCGGCAATGGATCGAATTCATTTGACAACGTTTATGTTGGCGGAGGAAATACAAGGTGAGCATCCTTATTTGTTTTGAGGCGATGTCGGGCATGAAAATAAACTGCGCCAAAAGCTAGGATTTCACCTTAGGGATGTCTGATGATGAAGTGACCATCTTGGCCCACACCCTCAATTGCCATAGGCCCGGCTTCATGTGACATATCTAGGATTTCCATGTGCAGATAGAGCCCTTACCGAAGGGGACTAGGACCCTGCTATTTTTAAAGTCTCCTCTTGCTGCGGTCCTTGGGAAGGAAAGCTTATGTCCTCGGGGGCTAGATTTACCCTTACTAATGCTTGCCTCTCAGCCATCCCCACATTTGTTATGGGCTTATTCCTTCTAGTGAATGAATTCACGGGAAATTTGATAAAATTCAAGCTAGATTCTTTTGGGAAGAGGATGCGAAAAAGCGGAAATACCACATGATCAGATGGGCAGATCTATGTAGACCTAAAAATCAAGGAGGCCTTGGTATCTCCAACTCCAGATATATGAACCTAGCGTTAATATCAAAATGGATTTGGTAAATAGCTCAGAATGACGACGGACTTTGGGCCAAACTTCTTAAGGCCAAATACTGTCCAAAGAGATATTTTTTTTTACACCAGGAATGCAAGGAAGTTTTCTTCCTCGGTGCCAAATTCACTCTTGTGGATGGAAGGGATTCCAGATTTTGGCTATGTGTGTGGTGCACGTACAAGCCTTTAGACGCACTCTCCACCTCTCTTTTCTTGATCGCCGCCAACCCTAACTCCCTTGTCTGCGATTTCTTTGCCTCTGGGGAGGTTTAGGTAGGTTTCCTACGTGACTTAACGAATCAGGAACAAGAGGCATATTCGGCAATACTCGATCTCCTTGCCTCTGTTTCCCTGTGGAGTCCAAAGGCAAGGTTTCCTGGTCACTAGAACCATCGAGCCGGTTCTCAGTCAAATCTTTGTATGCCAAACTCGTAGCCGGCCTAAAAGTTACCTTTGCTAAAGCTTTGTGGGCCGCCCATATTCCCCCTCATGTGAAGATATCTTCATTTGGCAGGCGGCCCAAGATAGACTTTCGTCGGCCCATAACCTTCAAAACACCATGGTCCTGGAAATGGGACCTGCGCACTGTGTCGAGCACAAGAGGACGCCAACCACATAAATTTTTGTTGTGCCCCGGCAATTTTTACCTGGAGCTGTGTCCGTGAGATTTTCGGGCACGAGTGGAACCCCACGTCCATGGCCGAACTCTGAGCTACTCCCTCCGTCCGGTGAAAAGTGTACACATAGAAAATTTAGAACAAATTATGGAGTGGAGTAAAAAATACATTGAAAAGGTGCAAGCCACCATCTCTCTCATTTTTAATTATCCTACCCCAATGACCTAAGTGCATGAAAAAATTAAAGATACCATGTGTAAAATGTTATTGGTCTTGATTACCGTGTGATGAAAGAGAAGTCATTTTTTTTACTTTAGTGTGCATTGAGAAGATAGATGTATACTTTTTATGGACAAATTTTAAAACCAAACGTATACTTTTCACGGAGGGAGTAGACTAAAATACACCGAGGACAGGTGCACAGGATTGCGTGGAGAACATTTGGGGCCTAAGCTTGAGCACTCTGGACCTCCAGAAACAAATTGGCCATTGAAGGAATCATCCCGACGCATCCATCTAACTATATTTTCAAATGGGCTTTGTTCTTTCAGCAGTGGAGACTGCTGGGAAGGAGGAAGGACTGTGATGCCGTGATGGAAGTGCCCCACAAGATCAATCTACTTCACGCCATTCACAGGAGCTCGGCCAGTTTTTTTGGACAATTCTTTCAGAATTGACCCCTTCCCTAGCTTTTCCCAGAATTGCCACTCCATTTTTCTTTACAATTCCTAGCCAGTTAAGGTCTAATTAGTTAGGGATTGTAAAAAAAATATGGAGTGACAATTCTAGGAGAAGCTGGAAAGGGGGTCAATTCTAGGAGAATTGCCCAAAAGAACTGGCCCTTAGTCCTTTAGTTAGTATCATGGCGCTCTCTTGAGCTCCAACTTGTATCCCCTCTAGCTTGCTATTCTCTCCGTTCCAAAAATTTTGTCTTAGATTAATCTAGATATGGATGTATCTAATACTAAAACGTGACTTGATATATCTATATTTAAACAAATTTAATACAAGAATTTTAAGACGAAGGGAATACTATTTTATCTCGATTTGTAATAACTTGTATGATTGTGCCTAAAATTTGCTTTATTAATTTAAAGCAAGGCGTGGCTTGTGCCTTTTCTCTAAAAAGACAAGATGGTGAATCCGTTGTTGATCTTTACGTGGCCCTGCGAGCGAAAGTGACGACCATGAGCGAGAAGCAAGCGTTGGTTCAAGACCAACTTGATGAAGTAAATGGTCATGGCCCCCTTTCCCCTCCTCCCCTCGCGCCACTTCCGCAAGCAGCCGAGGGGGGAAACCTAGCCATCGGCGAGCGCACCCATGTCTATCTCTCCCCACTTGACGCCAGCGGTCCGCACTGTCGGGCAAAGCCTGGCTGGTGCTGGCGGCAGCGGGGCCCTCTTCTCCTCCGCGTGTGGGGGGTCGGCACAGGCCAGCAACCCTGGGCGGCGGCACGACGGTGCACGGATGAGCTTCGCGTCGACTTTGAGCGCTTCTCATCCCGGCGTGGAGGGTTGGTCTCGGCGGTGGCTCGGGCCTGGGGAGGTGGCGGTCGGCTGGGACTCTGCCCAGATCCGCCCCGTCGGGATCCAGGGGCACACGGGAAATTTTCAATCCTCATTTTTTGTGTTCTACATGACGGGAATTTTCAATCCTCATTTTTTTGCATCTTCATGTATATAGTAAAATACCATGGCAATAAATTTAACTTTTTTTGCCATGGCAAATTTACCTAAATCGCCATGGAAATTTTTAACTTTTATTGCCCTGGCAATTTTTACTCTTTTATTCTCTATGGCAGGTTTATATTTTTATTTCCATGGTTAAATTACCTATGTCAACATGGAAAATATTTTAACTATTATAGCCGTGGCAATTTTAACTTTTTATTTTTCAAAGGTACTTTCACTTTTACATACATGTCCATTATATTTAATATTGTCATGGCAATTTCTTCCTTTTTTTCATTTGCAATTTAACTTTTTATGGCCCATGTCCTTTTTTTACTTTTAGTGCCATGGTAAATTTCACTTTCATCTTTTTTCATGGTATTTTTAGTCCACATGCTTACCATTACATACAATGCAAATTGCCATGACTTTTCTCTTTTTGTGCCATTGCATAAACAAAGATCTTTTTGTCCATGGCAAAATTTGGCTTTGTTAAACACGAATGACAATTTCTGGTTTGCATCACTAGGATTTTTTAGTTCTCAATTTTCCCCTTTTAATGGCAATTTTTTCATAGCAATGCAAAATCTGGGCTTTCTTTTTCACAGATCAAAATATGCTTTTGTCACAGACTCACACAGTACAAACTGGGCCATACTGGGCATTTTTTTTCTTTCATTCTTATTATTCACAGCAGAGGGTACGATGTTGGGAGTGTTCACGCTGGTTGGGGTGGAGGGCGTCGCCGTTCGGGCTGGGGCTCCTCTCATCCCGAACTAGTTTGTTCGATCGATGCCCACCCCTGCAGTGAACGAATCTTTCGATCCGGGGAGCTCTCAGACCGAACGTTCGGGTGTTTTCTTTTAGAAAACAAGGATAACCCTGGCCTCTGCATATGGGCGATACATACGGTTATTTTATTAATTATTATCACAAGATCTTATAAAGTTATACAACCGCAAGACTAAAGTTATCGTTTAAGCAATAACTGTCGCTACACCTATCCAATTAATAAAAGGGCGCAGATAGTCTAGGCCTAATATCAAACAGACATCGCAGCCAAACCTAAACATTTAAGACCTGAGGTCCCAATCAGGACGCCTGCCGGGTATGGGGCACCTACCAGTCCGGCGCACTCCTCAACCAGGACGCCTGCCAGGTATGAGGTCGCCGCAGCCACCTGCCACCAATCCATCTTCAGAGCTGTACTGTTGCATGTACCATGCCAGGTCTCTTTGTCATCAACGCCACTGTCGGTGTCAAAACCGGCAGATCTCGGGTAGGGGGTCCTGAACTATGCGTCTAGGCGGATGGTAACAGGAAACAAGGGACACTAAGTTTTACCCAGGTTCGGGCCCTCTTGATGGAGGTAAAACCCTACGTCCTGCTTGATTAATATTGATGATATGGGTAGTACAAGAGTAGATCTACCACGAGATCAAGGAGGCTAAACCCTAGAAGCTAGCCTATGGTATGATTGTTATCTGTTGTCCAATGGACTAAACCCTCCGGTTTATATAGACACCGGAGAGGGTTAGGGTTACATAGAGTCGGTTACAATGGTAGGAGATCTAAATATCCGCATCGCCAAGCTTGCCTTCCACGCCAAGGAAAGTCCCTTCGGACATGGGACGAAGTCTTCAATCTTATATCTTCATAGTCCAGGAGTCCGGCTGAAGGTATAGTCCGGCCATCCGGACACCCCCTAATCCAGGACTCCCTCAGTAGCCCCTGAACCAGGCTTCAATGACGACGAGTCCGGCGCGCAGATTGTCTTCGGCATTGCAAGGCGGGTTCCTCCTCCAAGTACTTCATAGAAGATTTTGAACACAAAGATAGTGTCCGGCTCTGCAAAATAAGTTTCCACATATTGCCATAGAGAGAATAATATTTACACAAATCTAATCTGCTGACGTATTCCGTAGTGTGACATCACACCACGGCCAAGCTTTTATTCGAACCGTTTTACTGTCCCATCTTAGCGCGTTATGCGAGGCGGTTTCCTTGGCACGTCTTGTTAAAGCAGAGATCGTGTCCCCTTATTCCGGGATTCTCATCAATACGGGCGTGGGTAACCCAACCGCGCCATTGATTACGGCGCTTGGAGATAAGCGAGTTTTACCAGGCTGGTGGGGACACGTAGTTGCGTCCACCCATATAAGGGGATAAGGATCCACCTTTTCACCTACGCCTTCTTCCTCCTTTGCCTATCCATTTTCGCGCACTCGAGCTCCAGCGCCCAAGTCCGCACTCCCCACCTCAACCTTCTCCAGCCATGTCCGGAGCGGGAGGCAAGTGGATGGTCTCCTCCGTCACGGAGGGACACATCAAAAAACTAAGGAAGGCCGGATACTTGTCTAACGACATCGCGTACCGGCTTCCCGAAGAGGGGCAGCTCCTCCCCACCCCAAGGCCCCATGAGAGGGTAGTGTTCCTTCCCCACTTCCTCCATGGACTGGGCTTTCCTATCCACCCATTCGTCTGGGGACTCATGTTCTACTACGGCCTGGATTTCCATGATCTGGCCCCGAACTTCATCCTCAACATCTCGGCGTTTACCGTCGTGTGCGAGGCTTTCCTCCGCATCCGCCCCCATTTCGGCCTATGGCTCAAGACTTTCAATGTCAAGCCGAAGGTGGTGCGCGGCAACCAGGCGGAGTGCGGAGGTGCCATGGTGGGCAAGATGCCCAATTTCTTATGGCTCGAGGGCTCCTTTGTGGAGACCCTGAAGGGGTGGCAATCGGGGTGGTTTTACATCACCGAGCCACGCGACCCTGAGTGGGTCGCAGCCCCCGAGTTCCGGTCCGGACCCCCAACGCAGCTCACGTCCTGGAAAGAGACGGGCCTGTCGTGGGGCAGCAAAGGAGAGGTGACTGGACTGCAAACATGCATCCAAACCCTGGTGAACAAGCAGCTCAAGCTTGTCAATGTAGTCCAGGTTATGCTCATCCGCTTGATCCTCCCGTGTCAACAACGGGCTTTCAACCTGTGGGAGTTCGACCGGCGGCACCAAACTCTGAGCAGGCTCTTCGACACGACGTACGAAGATGCCTGGAAGGTGCTTTTCAAGGCGCCGAGGCTCCCGCATCCGCTACCGAGGATCGCGGATTCAGCGCGCAGCGTCACGCTAGCGCGGTAAGTTTTTGTACCTTTTACAGGGCATAGTTTTTCATAGTTTAACTCTGTGCGGGATCTAAGCTCCCTTACCTTTGACAGGATTGGCAGGCGAAGTCCGGACGGATCGACTGTCCGGCACCTTTGCCCGAAGACCCAGCCGATGCCCTGGCGAAGCTGCTGGTTCCGGCACCCTATGTGGTGCCGGAGAAGAAGGCCGCGAAAAGGCCGGGGACTCGAAAGAGTGCCCGGCGCCAGGAGGTGTCGGATCCATCATCCGACGGTTCCGAGGCGCATTCCTCCCATGAAGACGAGGAGGAAGAAGAAGGAACCCTCCCCCTCCAGCGGGGGAAGGAAGAAAAGGAAGGCCCCAACTGGGGAGGCCGAGGGTCCAAGAAGGGAAACCCTCCTCCGGACTACTCCACCAACGCCGACAGACGGAAGAGGAGTGGCCGCCCAGGGCCAAGCCCCTGGCGAAATCGTAAGTATCCGGATACCGGAGTGATTTCATAGTATTCGTTTATTGCACAGCTTTCCCTTATGTCGAATATGTTTATGCAGCCCACCCAAAGACCGGCTCGACGCGTCGTCGAGCGGCTCACTGGACTCGTCGGACGTGAACTCGCTTCCGACGGCTTCCTCCCCCCGCCCTACGGACGACACCGAAGTGTTGTCCCAACAGGTTCCAATCCGGGAGGAGGTGGTCCTGGAGGCGCCGCAAGGCGACCTCCCGGACTCCAGGAGTAAAGGGGATGAAACCCCCCAGGGCTCCAAGTCCGGCCCTAGGCCGGACACCGCTCCGGAACCTTCAAAGGTTCCAGAGTCGCGGGGGACCTCCTTCCAAGAGGAGCAAGCCCACGCCGTGCCGCACCTCCGTCCAACCGGAGGCGCCGGACAATCTGTTGGAGGCGCTCCAAGGCGCCTCCATCGACGAGGAGCACCGCACCATTATGAGTGCGGTGGTCCAGAAGGTTCAGTCCGCCAAGAGCGGACTGACTGAAGCTTGTACAAGCCTTTTAACAGGCTTTGAGGTAAGTAAAGAATGTGTAAATAATATTACCGCATAGACAGTAGCCCCTGATGCTCTGTTTGGCGTTCGAGAAGAAAAGCCGAATAGAGGATCAAATAAAATTCGCAGGAGTCTAAAAAAGAGTCAATATGCGTGTGCAGGCTTCCCTGCTGGCGTCCGCCGCACTGACTGCGGAAGTGGACGTGCTAAAGCAGACCTCGAGCGGTCCGAGCAAGAGCTCGGACGTGCCAAGAAGCAGCTCGAGGAAGTGAAGGTAAGAAATACCTTGTAAATGTATATAAAAAGGTGCAATTGCGAAAAATGACAGGAGTATCGTGGCTATTGTAGGGGCCACGTCTGAGGTGGCGACCCTGAAGCAAGCGCTGCTCGAGGCCGAGAAGAGGTCGGCCGCGGAGCGCACTGAGCGAGAAAAGTATGAGGCCGAGGTTGGCAAGGTGCGGCAAGAGCTCCAGGCTCTCATGGAAAAACATGAGAGTTTGGAGCGTGACTCAAGGACGCGAGCGTCCGAGCTCGCGGCGGCTACTGAAAGTGCCAAGTCTGCCAAGGCCGAATCCCAGAAGACCCTCCAGGAGTTGGATGAGGTGAAGAAGATAGCGGCGGGTAAGGCATTCTTTATGCAAAGTAAACACATAAGCGTGAGTTACTTGTTACTTACCCGAATCCGGAGTTCTCCAGGCGCGTTCGCAGATCTTCCCCGGAGTATATCTGATGCCGCCGCATTCTATCGAGCCGAGGAGGGCAGCTCGACGGAGAAGGTGTTCTGGTCTCAGTACGCTGAGGCCGGACACCCCGTGCCCCTGAGCGACCAGTTGAAGCAACTGGTCGAGCTCCACAAGGCGGCCGAACAGGCCATGAAGGGCCTATTTCGGCTTGGTGGGCGCTGGTGGAGGCCTGTCCAGGCTCGAAGTATCAGCGCTCCGTCTGCATGAAGGTGCCCGTAGGGCCCTTGCCGTGCGAGGTGCAGGGGAAGCTGTGAAGGAAATATGCCCTAGAGGCAATAATATAGTTATTATTTATTTCCTTATATCATGATAAATGTTTATTATTCATGCTAGAATTGTATTAACCGGAAACATAATACATGTGTGAATACATAGACAAACAGAGTGTCACTAGTATGCCTCTACTTGACTAGCTCGTTAATCAAAGATGGTTATGTTTTCCTAACCATGGACAAAGAGTTGTTATTTGATTAACGAGGTCACATCATTAGTTGAATGATCTGATTGACATGACCCATTCCATTAGCTTAGCACCCGATCGTTTAGTATGTTGCTATTGCTTTCTTCATGACTTATACATGTTCCTATGACTATGAGATTATGCAACTCCCGTTTGCCGGAGGAACACTTTGGGTGCTACCAAACGTCACAACGTAACTGGGTGATTATAAAGGAGCATTACAGGTGTCTCCAAAGGTAGATGTTGGGTTGGCGTATTTCGAGATTA
Source organism: Triticum urartu (assembly GCF_003073215.2). Lineage (NCBI taxonomy): Eukaryota > Viridiplantae > Streptophyta > Magnoliopsida > Poales > Poaceae > Triticum > Triticum urartu. The sequence continues at coordinate 309,863,323 of NC_053026.1, forward strand.
GGATTTGTCACTCCGATTGTCGGAGAGGTATCTCTGGGCCCTCTCGGTAATGCACATCACATAAGCCTTGCAAGCATTGCAACTAATGAGTTAGTTGCGAGATGATGTATTATGGAACGAGTAAAGAGACTTGCCGGTAACGAGATTGAACTAGGTATTGGATACCGACGATCGAATCTCGGGCAAGTAACATACCGATGACAAAGGGAACAACGTATGTTGTTATGCGGTCTGACCGATAAAGATCTTCGTAGAATATGTAGGAGCCAATATGGGCATCCAGGTCCCGCTATTGGTTATTGACCGGAGACGTGTCTCGGTCATGTCTACATTGTTCTCGAACCCGT
>NC_053026.1:309864669-309888954 GCF_003073215.2 Triticum urartu
GCATTCGTTTCATTTTGTTCGGATGTGAAGACTATATGTTGCAATTTTCATTCCGTTGGATTCAGCTTCAATGTTTATCTATCAATGTGCTAATGGATGTCAACCTCTTCAGGATGGCTCCTCCAATGCGCACGACTCCGAATCCTGATCCGCCACCACCTCCACCGCCTCCGGAGGCATGGTAAGCTGTGATGGCCGCAACCAATGCAAACACACAGTTGATCATGCAAATTCTCCAAGAGCGCAATCAAGGCAACCAAGGGAATCAAGGCAACAATCAGAATCACTTTGCTACACTCAACCAGTTCCTTGCTAACGGGCCAAAGACTTTCAGCAATTGTGTTGAGGCAACCGATGCTGACGATTGGCTTGTGGATCTATGCAAGCATTTTGAGTGCAGTAACGTCAGGCCTGAGGACTTCAACAAGTTCGCTTCCTTCCAACTCAAATATCAAGCTGCAGAATGGTTCCAGCAGTACAAGGATTCCAGAGGTGGACGTGTGATCACTTGGGATGAATTCCGTCAAGATTTCAGAGCTCACCATATCCCTCAGAGCGTGGTTGAAAGCAAGCGTGAGGAATTCCGCAACCTGAAGCAAGGCTCTTTGTCTGTTTATGACTACAACAAGTTGTTTCAGAAGCTCACCCGCTTTGCCAAGCAGGACGTCCCTGATGAGAAGAGCATGATATACCAGTTCAGGGGTGGTCTCAGGGAAGAAATTCAGCTAGCTCTTGTTCTTTTTGAGCCCTTGAGGTACGGTGAGTTCTACAACATGGCATTGAAGCAAGAGGCCGCTCAACTGAGGTGTGATGCTTCCAAGAAGCGAGTTAGAGATGCTACTCCTTCTTCCTCTACTCAAGTGGCCAAGCAGCAGAAGTATTGGCTTCCTCCTCCTCCGTTTCGTCAGCCGTATTAGCAGAAGAGCAAAGGGGGCAGTGGTTCTTCCCACCCACCCAACCCTGGCTTTCAGAACAAGACTTTGTCTCAAGCTCCAAGATCGAGTGCTCCGTATCACCGTCCGCTTTCAGAGGTCACGTGCAACAAGTGCCAACAGAAGGGTCACTATGCCAACAAGTGTCTCAATCAGAGGCGTCTTCCTCCTCCTCCTCCTCCTCCTGTGAGATCGGCAAGTACAGCTGTGGTCAAGCATAACCCCAAGCACGCCAATGTCAATTTGATGAATGCAGCTCAGGCAAAGGACTCGTTAGATGTCATCATGGGTAACCTTCCTGTTAAAGATGTTCCCACAAAAGTACTTTTTGATACTGGTGCATCGCATTGTTTCATCTCGAAGCCTTTTGCGTCTAAGCATGAGTTGACTTCCCAAGTTATGCATAGTCCGTTGGCAGTTGTCTCTCCAGGTAAATGTTTGCTCGCTAACCACGAGATTCCGGATATTTCTATCTTGATGGGTGATTTCAAATTTCTGGCTTCTCCAATGGTTCTTGGTAACTCGGATATTGATCTTATTCTCGGGATGGATTGGCTCTCTAAGCACAAGGCTCAGCTTGATTGTGTTGCCAGGCAGATTCAATTGACTCATTCGTCTGAGGATGTAATTGTCTTTGCCACTCGGGATAATACCGTCCGTCTGTTTTCTCTCAATGAAAAGGGTGAACTCGATGCCATCTCGCAAATTCTAGTCGTTTGCGAATATCAAGACGTCTCTCCAGAAGAGCTTCCAGGAATGCCTCCGCACCGGCCAGTTGAATTCGTCATCGATCTTGAGCCTGGCACGGAACCAGTGTGCAAGCGTCCTTACAAGCTCGGACCTGAAGAATTGAAGGAGCTGAAGAAGCAACTCGATATTCAAGAGAGAATGGGTCTCATCCGGCATAGTTCTTCTTCGTGGGGTTGTGGTGTTCTTTTTGTGAAGAAGAAGGATGGAACAGACCGACTTTGTGTTGATTACCGTCCATTGAACAAAAAGACCATCAAGAACAAATACCCACTTCCCAACATCAATGAGCTGTTCGAACAACTCAAAGGTGCCCAAGTATTGTCCAAGCTTGATCTCCGTATGGGTTATCATCAGATTCGAATCCGTGAGCAAGATATTCCCAAGACGGCTTTCAGGACAAGCTATGGTTCATATGAATACACTGTCATGTCTTTTGGCCTCGTCAACGCTCCTCCGACGTTCTCTCGCATGATGAACTTCATCTTCAACGCCTACACCACTTCGTTTTGGTCTATCTCGACGACATTCTGGTTTTCTCGAAGAACAAGGAAGATCATGCCAAGCACTTGCGTTTGGTACTCGATAAGCTCAGGGAACACAAGTTCTACGCCAAGTTCTCCAAGTGTGAATTTTGGCTCGATGAGGTTCTTTATCTTGGTCATATCATCTCTGCCAAGGGCATTGCGGTGAATCCTGAGAAGGTGTATGCAATTGTGAATTGGGAACCTCCTCAGAACGTGAAGCAACTCCGTAGCTTCCTCGGTCTCGCAAGCTATTGTCGAAGATTCGTTGAAAACTTTTCTAAGATCACGAAGCCCCTCTCTAATCTTCTCCAGAAGCACGTCAAGTACGTTTGGTCTCTAGAGTGTGACATTGCTTTCAAAACTTTGAAAGAGAAATTGATCACTGCTCCAGTTCTGACTCCGCCTGATGAATCCAAGCCGTACGAGGTCTTTTGTGATGCCTCTCTCCAAGGTCTTGGCGCAGTATTGATGCAAGAGAAGAAAGTTGTTGCTTATACCTCTCGCCAGTTGAAGCCCAATGAGAAGAACTACCCCACTCATGATCTCGAGTTGGCGGCAGTTGTGCATGCTCTTTTGACTTGGAGACATCTTCTATTGGGAAGAAAAGTGGACATTTTCACTAATCACAAGAGTCTCAAGTACATCTTCACTCAGCCTAATCTCAACCTTAGGCAAACTCGATGGGTCGAAATGATTCAAGAGTATAATCCGAGTATCGAGTATACTCCAGGCAAGGCCAATGTGATTGCTGACGCATTGAGCAGGAAGGCTTATTGCAACAGTCTGATTCTCAAGCCTTATCAACCCGAGCTTTGTGAAGCTTTCCGCAAACTTAACCTGCAAGTTGTTCCTCAAGGTTTCCTCGCCAACCTTCAAGTCTCTCCTACCTTGGAAGACCAGATTCGCCAAGCCCAGCTTCTTGATGCTATGGTGAAAAAGGTGAAGATTGGGATTGCCAAGAGTCAACCCAAGTACAAGTGCTACCGCCTTGATGACAAGGATACTCTCTTCTTCGAGGATCGTATTGTCGTGCCCAAAGGTGAACTTCGTAAAGTGATCAGGTACGAGGCTCACAATTCTCTCCTCTCCATCCACCCTGGGAGCACGAAGATGTATCAGGACCTTAAGCAGGCTTATTGGTGGACTCGAATGAAGCGTGCGAGATTGCTCAATTCGTGAATGAATGTGATGTCTGCAGAAGAGTGAAGGCAGAACACCAAAGGCTAGCGGGTCTCCTCCAACCTCTTGCCATTCCAGAATGGAAGTTGACCACATTGAATGACTTCGTGACTGGGTTTCCAAAGTCCAAGCGTGGCCAATGATGCTATATTCGTTGTCATTGACAAACTCACCAAAGTGGCTCACTTTCTGCCTATCAAAGAGTCGATCACTGCAGCTCAAATTGGCGAACTCTATACCTCTCGATTGTCTCTCTGCACGGTATTCCACAAGTGATCTCTTCAGACCGTGGCAGCATCTTTACCTTCCAAGTTTTTGGATTCTTTAGAAGGCCATGGGCACCAACATCCGCTTCAACACAGCTTTCCATCCTCAAACTAGCGGTCAAGTCGAGCGTGTCAACCAGATTCTTGAAGATATGCTCAGGGCTTGTGTGATCTCCTTCGGCATGAAGTGGGAGGATTGTCTTCCTATGCTGAATTCTCCTACAACAACAGTTTTCAAGCAAGTTCGGGCAAGGCCCCATTTGAAATTCTGTATGGCAGGAAGTGTCGTATCCCTCTCAACTGGTCTGAAACCGGCGAACGTCGGCTTCTCGGAAATGACTTAATCACAGAGGCAGAGGAAATGTGCAAAGTCATTCGAGATAACCTCAAAGCAGCCCAATCCCGTCAGAAGAGCTACTATGACAGTAAGCACCGTGATTTGGCTTTCGAGATCGGAGATCATGTTTACCTCCGCGTCTCTCCTATGAAAGGTACTCGTCGCTTCGGTATCAAAGGGAAGCTTGCCCCCAGATACGTGGGACCTTTCAAGATTTTCAGCAAGAGAGGCGATCTCGCCTATCAACTCGAGCTTCCTTCAAACTTTGCAAATGTTCATGATGTGTTCCATGTCTCTCAGCTCCGAAAGTGCTTCAAGACTCCTGACCGCACCATCAACTTCGAGGACATTGAGCTCCAAGAAGATCTATCCTATCGTGAGCACCCCATTGCTATTCTTGAAGAGACTGAACGCAAGACTCGCAACAAGTCAATCAAATTCCTCAAAGTCAAGTGGTCACACCATTCCGACCATGAAGCTACCTGGGAACGCGAGGATCACCTCCGTTCCGAATACCCGGCGTTCTTTCAGTCCTAGATCTCGGGACGAGATCCTTTCGTAGTGGTGGAGTGTTGTAACACCCCGGATATGACTTTCCCAATTTGTACTCCAACTCTTGACGTTTCCGGCTTTAAGTTATTTATTTTCTCGGGTTCGGGTCTTTGTCTCCGTGTGTTGTTATCATTGTCATGCATCTCATACCATGTCATCATGTGCATTGCATTTGCATATGTGTTCATCTCATGCATTCGAGCATTTTCCCCGTTGTCCGTTTTGCATTCCGGCGCTTCGTTCTCCTCCGGAAGTCATTTCTAGATTTCTTTCGTGTGCGGGGATTAAACATTTCCGGATTGGACCGAGACTTGCCAAGCGGCCTTGGTTTACTACCGGTAGACCGCCTGTCAAATTTCGTATCATTTGGACTTCGTTTGATACTCCAACGGTTAACTGAGGGACCGAAAAGGCCTCGTGTGTGTTGCAGCCCAACACCCCTCCAAGTTGGCCCAAAACCAACCAAAACCTTCTCCATCATCTAGAGCATTCGATCACGATCGCGTGGCCGAAAACCGCACCTCATTTGGACACTCCTAGCTTCCTCTATGTCTATATAAAGACCCCTCCGAAATTCTCCTTCTCCTTCCCCCCGAAACCCTAGATCCATTCCATCCGCCGCCGACGGACATGTCTATTTTCCTCCCATCGCCGCCACGTGGCACCGCCTGATTTGCCCGCACAGGCGCCCACATCGCCGCCGACCCCGCGAGCCCGTGCGGGGCCCTCTCCGACCCGAAGCCGCGCCGCCCACTCCAGCGCCCCGCCGCCTTCTTCCTCCCTCGCCGCACCGCCTGAGTTCACCGGCGCCGCCCTGCTTCGTCGCGTCGCCGGTGGCCGCCGACCCGGCCCGCCTCGAGCCTCGCCACGGCCGGCCGCCCTCGTCTCCGCCGCCAAGGTCGCCGCCCCGCCGTCAACCGCCTCCCCGCACCGCATCCGGTTCCTCTCCGCCTCTCCCTCGACTCCGGTGACGCCCCGCAGCTCCGGCGAGCACGAACTCCGGCGCGGCCAACCTCGTAATCCGCGCCGATCCAGATCCAGTTTCCTCTCGGGTTGACTTTTATCGTCCCGAACCCTAATTTTCTTGCTATGTTCATCGCATCGTAACTTTGCATCTGTAGCTCCGTTTTGGGCATATAGCATATCAAAATGTTCGTCTCAGAGAGTACATCATTTCATTCTATTGCATCATTTTCATTTGAGTTCATCTTGATGCCCGAAATGCCGTTAGAAGAGGGCTACTTGAGTTAATTGTCAGATCTGCTACTCCATTTAGATATTTGTCATTTTTGCCATGATTATTGTGTGCATGATATGCCCATGATCCCTACTTATGTTTTGTTAAGGGTTTTGCCATATTTCCAGAGGTGCAACCCATGTATTTTTGTGATGTGTGTGGTGACTAGCACAAGCTTGCAAAGTGAGGCACTTGGTAAAGCTAATTTCAGGGACTCAGCATTTCCACTAAGTCCTTGAGCTGTTTATCTCATATGGCCATATGTTCATGTTGTTTCCTAGTGATCCGTGCCTCTTTTGAGCATAATCAGTAAGGATGTTTTGTTGATCTTGTAGTTATCTATCCATCCATGTCTTTGTTTGCAATTATGGAGCACCCTAGCTTGAGTCAATCGAGCTCTACTTTTGCTACTTCGTGAATCTGGGCAGATTGTCTACTTGTTAGCGATTTTGCCGATGATGTTGTAGTTGATCTGTGCATGCTATGTTATTGTTCTTGCCATTTCTAGCTTGTATAATGTGTATTCTTGATGGGTGTATGCTTAGAGTGTCATGACTTGCTCCGTAGTGAGTGCATCGAGCTCGTAAACATGCCTACTTGATATATGTTTCAGCATGCTCCAGTTTTCACCAAGTCTGTGATCTGATTATGTTTTTGCCATGTTCACATGCTTGCAAATGTATTTTCTGATCCCTTTTGGCTCAAGGTCACTAAGGGACCTTTGTTAAGCTCTTTGAGTAGCTCCATTCCATGCTTTACTTTGCCATGTTCAGGTCCTGTAGCATGTAGTTTTGTTGCTCCAAAGAGTGCTACCTGATCTGAAATTCCAGACAAGTGTTAATTTCACTAAGTCTGAAATCTGTTTGCCATATGCATTTTTGCCATGCTTGTTTGAACCTGTTAATGGATGAATTGGCCGTAGCTCAGTGCTAGACTTTTGTTAAGCATCATGAATGAATCCCTGCCATGTATTTTGTTGTCATGTTTGGGTGCTGTAGCATGTTCATCTCATTGCATTTAGATGGCTACTTGCTGTAAATCGCAGACCGGTGTCATATTTGAATTGCTTGCCATTTCCAAACCGTAACTCCGATTCCGGCGTTCTTTATATCGTTTTCAAGCGATTTCATCTCATCTTTCCAGTGGCACACTTGGATTTCCCAAGTTGAGGCCAGGTTCATGCATCCCTTGTCAAATCTTGCATATGCATCCCGCATCGCATCCCGCATAGCATACCATCCTTGCATCATATTGTTTGATTTGCACGTGGTTGATTGGTCCTTGTTGCTTGTTTGTCTTGTTTGGGTAGAGCTGGGAGACGAGTTCTCTAACTAGGAGCCCGTTGAGTTTGCTTTCAAGGATCCAGTCAACTCTAACAGCTGTGTGCAGGCAAGATGATCATACCCTCAAAATCACTACTGTCTTTGCTATGCTAGATTGCTCACTCTTTTGCTATGCCAATGCTACGATGCCTACCACTTGCTTTCAAGGCTCCCAAATTGCCATGTCAAACCTCTAACCCACCATGTCCTATCAAACCTTTGATTGGCTATGTTACTGCTTTGCTCAGCCCCTCTTATAGCGTTGCTAGTTGCAGGTGAAGATTGGAGGTCGTTCCTTGTTGGAACATTTATTTACTTGTTGGGATATCATTATATTATCTTGTTATCTTAATGCATCTATATACTTGGTAAAGGGTGGAAGGCTCGGCCTCTCGCCTAGTGTTTTGTTCCACTCTTGCCGCCCTAGTTTCCGTCATATCGGTGTTATGTTCCCGGATTTTGCGTTCCTTACGCGGTTGGGTTATAATGGGAACCCCTTGATAGTTCGCCTTGATTAAAGCTTTCCAGCAATGCCCAACCTTGGTTTTACCATTTGCCACCTAGCCTCTTTTCCCTTGGGTTTCCGGAGCCCGAGGTCATCTTATTTTACCCCCCGGGCCAGTGCTCCTCTGAGTGTTGGTCCAACCGAGCGATGTCCTGGGGCTACCAGGGGCAACTCTGGGCTGGCCTACCGACGTCTGGCTCATCTGAGTTGTGCCCTTGAGAACGAGATATGTGCAGCTCCTATCGGGATTTGTCGGCACATTCGGGCGGTGTTGCTGGTCTTGTTTTAACCTGTCGAAGTGTCTTGAAGAACCGAGATACCGAGTCTGATCGGAACGTACTTGGGAGGAGGTCTATTCCTTCGTTGACCGTGAGAGCTTGTCATGGGCTAAGTTGGGACTCCCCTGCAGGGATTTGAACTTTCGAAAGCCGTGCCCGCGGTTATGGGCAGATGGGAATTTGTTAATGTCCGGTTGTAGATAACTTGAACCTTAACTTAATTAAAATGAATCAACTGAGTGTGTTACCGTGATGGCCTCTTCTCGGCGGAGTCCGGGAAGTGGACACGGTGTTGGAGTAATGTTTGCGCAGGTTGTCTCTAGTTTCTCGCTCGCGCTTTGCCTCCTCTTCTCGCTCTCTTTTGCGAACAGGATAGCCACCATATTTGCTAGTCGCTTGCTGCAGCTCCACATATTTACCTTGCCTTACCTATAAGCTTAAATAGTCTTGATCGCGAGGGTGCGAGATTGCTGAGTCCCTGTGGCTCACAGATTACTATTACACCAGATGCAGGGCCTGATGATTCCGCTCCAGGTGACGCGCTTGAGCTCAAGTGGGAGTTCGACGAAGGACTCTCAACGATACTATGTTTCCTTTCCTGATGATCAGTAGTGGTGCCCAGTTGGGGGTGATCGGGACCGTGTCGCATGTTGGGTTATCTTTTATTTTGGCGCCGTAGTCGGGCCATGAGTGTTTGGATGATGTAATGTTATTTATGTACTTGATTGACGTGGCGAGTGTAAGCCAACTATGTTATCTCCCCTTTTATTATCTATATTACATGGGATGTTGTGAAGATTGCCTAACTTGCGACATATGCCTTCAATGCGATTATGCCTCTAAGTCGTGCCTCGACACGTGGGAGATATAGTCGCATCGAGGGTGTTACATGTCATTTCCGCAGCGTGGTATAGGGCTCGAGACTCAGCTGTAAAATCAATGTGAAATTCCGCCCATGGCCGATCTTTGTCAGTCTTCTGTAACATGGCCACCTTGCTTGTAATGCTTTGTTCAACAAACTAAGATTTGGGATTCCTAGACCACCAGCCCACTTGGGTCTGCATACCCTTTTCCAAGCTACAACACAATTTCCTCATGCTGCTTCTTTCTTGCCACACCAAAGGTACCCATGGCAAATCTTAATGAGCCACGTGATGGTTTTTGCCAGAAGGTTCATAGCGAGCATGGAGTGTATTGGCATTGCGCAGAGAACTAACAAGATTAGCGTGACGCGTCCACTCTTAGGTAGCATGGCTGCCTTGCAATGCGGTAGAGAGTCCGTGAGTTTATCCACTAGAACTTGTAGTTGCACCGCAGATTGTTTTCGTAAAGTGAGCGGCAACCCCAGATAGGTGCACATGAAGGAGGCACTCATGCATCAAAGTAGTGAACAAACTAGTGCCCTCTCGTCTTGAGAGCAGCGAATAGGAAGAGTGCCGCTCTTGTTCATGTTGACAGCTAGCCCAGCAGCATGACCAAAAAGATCCAAAATGGCTCTACAAGTGCGGGTCTCCAGTTCGGTTCGCTTGAAGAAAACCATGACGTCGTCAGCAAACAGGGAGACACGTTGTTGCAATCCTGATCTAGTCAGAGGATTGAGCAGTCCTTTTTCCATACTGTACTGGAACAGGCAACGAACGGGCTCCATGCAAAGGATAAATAGCATAGATGAAAGTGGAGCTCCTTGCCGAAGTCCTTGGCAGGGCAGGATCGGCCTACCAGGTGCACCGCTTATCAATATTCTCGTCGACGAAGTTGCCATGAGGCCACAGACCCATGCTCTCCACCGGTTTCCAAAACCAAGCCTCTCCAGAACTTCAATAAGTAAAGGCCACTTTACCATATCAAACGCCTTGGTAATATCGAGCTTGAGCATGATTATTGGGTACCAGAGTGCCTGAAGTCGCGGCGCCGTGTAGTGCACAAACATAAAGTTGTCATCCAATGATCTTCCCCATTCAAACGCACTCTGGTGGTGCCCATCTAGCCTCGGTAGATCATCCACAAGCCTCACGGCTAGCGCTTTATCAAAAAAAATTGATAGCACCATGAACTAGGCTCACGGCACCACAAATACCAGGTGGTGTTCACAACAGTTCCACAAAAACTTCCTTGACCAAGAACCAAAGCTTCTTTATTAGGGGTGCAAATCAACTATTCAATAATCGATTCACTAGCACCCTCACAAGCATAGGCTTTGCGGATAACGTCATCAACTGCAAGTTGATTCCACACTTCCTTGGCTTTCCTGCATTCAAACCGTATATGTTTGATGGTCTCAACACTTTGATAACATGATGGGCATTGCGGAGGGATTTCAAAATGTATATCTACAAGCACAACCCAACACGGTAATGACCCATGTAGAGTTCTCCATATATTAACTTTAACCTTTGGTGGCAGCGCAATTTCCAAATGCACCCACACCATTTGTTTCAATTATTCGGTTACCAAACTGAAGATCCCACTCTAAATGATAGGTTGTTCGTAAATAGGATACACATGTCTTCATCAGGTCCATGCAATAAAATCAATTATCTCATGGGCCGACGATGGTATGGAGAGTACGTTTCTTTTTGTTTTGATGGGTGGAAAGTATGCTTCTTGAATCAACATGTTTGATTTATGAGTGGTTCCTCTCATTATCCTATAACAAAGGTAATAAGATCAACAACTTTTGATAATAAGTGACCTCCTCTTATAGTAATTACCCTCCTGTCGGGAGCTTGCGGGATCCAGGACTCACTCCAAATGTTAATGTTCTTACCATCACCAACTCTCCACACATACGCACGTTTGATAATATTCACCCTTGCCATAATGGTTTTCCATGTGTAACATTATTTTTTGCTGAGAGTAGCATTAAGTAGGTCTTCATCCGGGGAGTACTTAGTTCTCAAGATTGTAGCACAAACAAAACTAGGATGATCAATTAATCTCCAAGCCTGTTTAGCTAAAAGTGCAAGATTAAAGCAATACAAATCACAGATCTCATTCCTTCTTTCTTTTTCGGAACACATATTTTCCACCAGGCAAACCAATACATGTTCTTATTATTAGCATCATCACTTCACCAAAATTGTGTAATCATGTCAATAATTCCTTTGCATTTTTAAGGAATTTTAAAGATGAACATTGCATACGAATGATGGAAGATACTTCTCCTTCCATCCATTGATTTTCATAATTAAACGGTCTGCAAAATATTGAAAGCAATTTGTTTTTCCTGGACAAACCATCGCTGGGAGGCCTAATTATTTATCCTTCAGAGCCACAGTCATGATACACAATGTCGAACACACTTGTATGGTTGTACCCTATTATTAGCATCAATACATGGACTTAAGAAAATAGTGGATTTATCTCCACTAACCAATTGTCACAAATCTATACAATATGCATCCACAACACTTCAAGCGCTCAAATTCTTGGGAGTTGTCTTTCATTAAAATTCGAGAGTTGTCCGCAAATAAAAGATTCGTAACAACAGGTGCATCGTGGCATACATTGACTCCAGTAAGATCTCCCGCTTTCTCTAAATGTGCCAACAACTCTAATAAACCTTCTGTGCAAAGGAGAAACAAATAAGGAGATAGCGGATCCCCCCGACGGAATCCTCTAGTTATCTTCAAGATCTCATCTTTGTCCGAGTTAAATCAAACTCTCTACTGGACTGAAGTGGCACACATCATAATAAGATTGACCCAACTTGCTTGAAAACCCATTTAGAAAAACATTCCTTCCAAAAAGACCCATTCCACACAAGCATATGCTTTACCATATGCAGCTTCACAACACACCACCCTTCCTTCCTTTTTTAAAATTTTGTATGGCATGAAGGCTCTCATATGCAACAACAATGTTATCAACAATCAAACAACCCAGGAGAAAAGCACTCAGTGTAGGGCTAATCTCCCCTCAAAAAATTACTTTAATATGGGTTGCCAACATCTTAGAAATAATTTTATATAGCACATATTACACAAACTGATCGACCTAAAAAGGGTTATCTTCCCATGTGAATGCATTTCAAGATCATTGCAATCGTATTATCATTCCACCCATTTGGCATGTTGCAAGAATTTACTACTCTAAGAACTTCTATAATATTATCACCAAGCTTAATCCAAAACCTCTAATAAAATATGGCATGAAGGATTGTCGGGTCATGGTGCCTTGAGATCCCCAATTTCAAAGAGGGCTTTACGAACTTCTTCGATCGTATAAGGGCCCGAGAGTGACACATTCATGTCCCTCGTGACTCACCGACGAAAAGATGACACACCCTAGTCAGGTACTAGAATTTCTGACATGAAGAGTTTAGAGAAACACCCAGTAATTACAAAATTAAGATCCTCTGTACCTTGTTGCCAATTTCAATAATCATCTTGAAGTTTCTTAATTTGACGTTTCTTCCTTGTTGTACCTGCTTTATAAAAAAATGTGTTTCTATATCTCCATGCACGAGCCAATTGGCCCTCGCTCTTTGTAATGAGTATAATTCTTCCCGATCCAACAAAATTTCCACTAAGATCTAGACCTCATTTGGTCGTGCTCTTGTCTCAACTATGACCAGACCGCATTTCAGTTTTTCTAATTCTTTCTTAAACTTTTTGATTCAGTCTACTCAGAATTGCTGTTGGATTTATAATATCTTCATGTAGTAATCGTGCTTCGAAATTCATACCTCCTACTGATCTCTTAAGACACTAACTGATACGTCCATTTTGCATCATGTTTTCCGACTGTTATTTATTGTGTTTTGGGTTGTTATTACACTTTATAATACAATTCTTATGTCGTTTCTCTCTTATTTTGCAAGTTTCACATGAAGAAGGAGATTGCCGGTAGCTGGAATTTTGGATCGGAAAGGGCTATATCAGAGATACCTATTCTGCAGAACTCCAAATGAACTAAAAATTGACGAAGAATTATTTTGGAATATATAAAAAATAATGGCTGAAGAAACACCAGAAGGGGATCCACCAGGAAGCGACAAGCCCGGGGGCACCCCACCCCACCCGAGCTTGTGGCGCCCTTTGCAAGCCTCCAGGGCCCTCTTCTGCTATGTGATGTCTTTTGACCTAAAAAATTAGAAGGGAGATTTCGGGATGAAGCACCGCCACCTCGAGACAGAACTTGGGCAGGAGCTCTTTTGCTCTCCAGCAAAGAGATTCTGCAGGGGAAAAATCATCTCATCCTAGGAGGACCAATCTTCATCAACATCTTCACCAGTACCATCTCATCTCAAATCCTAGTTCATCTCTTGTATTCAATCTTTGTCTCAAAACCTTAGATTGGTACTTGTGGCTTACTAGTAGTGTTGATTACATCTTGTAGTTGATGCTAGTTAGTTTATTTGGCGTAAGATTATATTTTCAGATCCTTAATGATATTCAATACCCCTCTAATCTCGAGCGTTAGTATGATTTGTGGGTAGGTACTTTTGTTCTTGAGGACATGGGAGAAGTTCGGTTATAAGTAATCATGTGGATTTGCTATTCGTTCGATATTTCGGTGATATGTATGTTGTTGCTTCCTTTAGTGGTGTCATGTGAATGTCAACTACATGATACTTCACCATACTTGGGCCTAAGGGAAGTTATTCTGGAGTTGTAATTAGATGATGGGTTTCTAGAGCGATAGAAGCTTAAACCCTAGTTTATGCGCTATTTCATAAGGGGGTGATTTGGACCCATATGTTTCATGCTATGGTTAGATTTCTCTTAATTCTTCTTTTGTAGTCGTGGATGCTTGCGAGAGGGGTAATCATAATTGGGAGGCTTGGCTTATTCAAGTAAGAACATTACCCAAGCACCAGTCCACCCACATATTAAATTATCAAAGTAACAAACGCGAATCAAACAAACATGATGAAAGTGACTAGATGAATTGCCATGTGTCCTCAAGAACACTTTGCTTGCTATAAGAGAAAGTTTCGACCTGTCCTTTGCTATAAAAAGGATTGGGATACCTTGTTGCACCTATTGTTACTCCTGCTACTTGTCACTTGTCATTAATTATCTTGCTATGAAACTATCTGTTACTATTACTTTCAGTGCTTGCAGAAAATACCTTGCTGAAAACCGCTTGCCATTTCCTTCTGCTCCTTGCTGGGTTCGACACTCTTACTCATCGAAAGGACTATGATTGATCCCCTATACTTGTGGGTCATCACTCACCATCATAATACTCAGTGTCAAGCAAAAGTGGACGGTGATCAGACTATACATGCTATTTGTTTGCTACCATTGCGTTTAGGAATTTATTTCTCTAGGAATCATTACAAACAATTGGATTGAGCTATTATCTAATATCCCCCTTCACCGAGTGAATTTATCACCGATATAGCCGAGGTCAACAATACCACAACATCCAAACATCCTCTAAAGTAATGCATCATAATGCTCAGCTGAGTGTTGCCCCATCATTCTCATCACCTAGCAGAAAATTTATTGAAATCACCAATGACCAACCAGGGATCAATAGCTGCATTATGAAGACCATGAAGATATAGCAAGGACATGTGTTGCTGATCCCATGAAGCTTCTCAATAAGAATCGGTTATACACCAGCCCACATTCTTGCCTTCCATTACAATTCCATCAAAGTAATTAGGCCCCATATAATTCAACGCCACTTCATTTTCTTTATTGTTAAACATAACTAGGCCACGGACCAGACCATCACTCTCTACCACATGCATAAAATCAAAACTCTTCCGGCGCAAAACATCCGACTTATCCTTATCTAAATGAGGCTCCGAAAAAAAGTTAATAGCCGCACTAAACTTCCCTTGGAAACCAAAGAGCTCACGAACTGTCGTGTTTGAGAGTATATCACGGTACTTTCAGGCTAGGGTTTTCATTGCCCCGATGGTCCTCCCCCTGGGAGGATGCTTGTATCTCAGCTGGGTTATTATCCTTTGCCAAGAAAATCAACACCCTTGAGCATTATCTTGTTAGCAAACTTTTAGGGCGTGCTACCCGAGGCTCACCCCCTCAATTCGATGCTTGTATTGATTAACAATCAATGAAATTTTGAAACCGGTACCATAGAAAGTGCATTATTAGTCGGTCTGTCCACTCCCACAGCAACAAAGTTTTCTGCTAGGCATTTTCTTGCAGTTGGCACTGTATCTGATCGGAGGTTGATCTGAATAAAACCTGATATAAAATATGCAAATAAAAAGTGCAGCAAGGTATTTTTGGGTTTTTGGAATTATAGATTTGAAAACAAGAGCGACAAAAGATAGATCGGAAAGCAATATGTTAAAAGATGGACCCGGGGGCCGTAGCTTTGACTAGTGTCTTCTCTTGAAAAAAATAGCATATGGTGGATAAACAAATTACTGTTGGGCAATTGATAGAAGATCAAATATTTATGATGATATCCAAAGCAATGATCATTATATAGGCATCATGTCCAAGATTAGTAGACCAAAATGATTCTGCATCTACTACTATTACTCCACACATTGACCGCTATCCAGCATGCATCTAGTGTATTAATTTCATGGAGAAACAGAGTAATGCAATAAGAACGATGACATGATGTAGACAAGATCTATTCATGTAGGAATAGACCCCGTCTTATTATCCTTAGTAGCAATGATACATACGTGCCTCGCTACCCCTTCTTTCACTAGGTGAGGACACCATAAGATCCAACCCATCACAAATCACCTCTTCCCATGGCAAGAAAAATAGATCTAGTTGGCCTAACTAAACCAAAGATTCGAAGAAGAATTACGAGGCTATAAATAATCATGCGTATAAGAGATCAAAGAAGAATCAAATAATATTCATGGATAGAGATCTAATCATAAACACAAACTTCATCGGATCCCAGTAAACACACCGCAAAAAGTCATTAAATCAAATAGATGTCCAAGAGACCATTGTATTGAGAATCAAAAAGAGAGAGAAAGCCATCTATCTACTGCCTACGAACCTGTAGATCTATGGTGAACTACTCATGCATCATCGAAGAGGCACCAATGAGGATGATTGTCGTGGTTTTGTCATGGCGTATGTCCTAGTGTGAGGACTTAGTCATGAGGCCAACACATCTGAGTGGTAGGTTGAACGGGTTTGAACGGGACGAGAGACGTGAGATTTTACCGAGGTTCGGCCCCTTACGGTGGAGGTAAAATCCTACATCCTGCTTGATTCATATTGATGATGATGACGATCTCAGTTACAAGGGTGGTGTCCCACTATCTCTATCTTGAGAGCATCTACTTTGATGTTGTCTAAGACTTGTCTGTCTAAGCCCTGAATATCTTAACCTGACCCTCTTGGGGTGCCCTGCTCCTCCTTATCTAAGTTGAAGGGGTGGGTTACATGTAGAGTCCTAGTAGGATTAGGACTTAGCCTATTTCTGACTTCCCATCGCAACCTTCTTATCACGGGCTTCTCACCATGGGCTTCTATGTCCTGGGCTTCTTATCTCCAGACGGGCAGCTTACAGCCGGCCAGCTTACGCCGAGTGGGTTACACCCGGGCAGCTTACCTTCAGGACTTATCTTCAGGGCTTATATTCACGTGTCTCATCTTCCGGGACTCATCTCCAGGACTCATCAAGGCGAGTTAAGATGGATGGTTACGATGGCGGCTTATCTTCAAGGCGACTCATCTCCAGGACTCATCAATTCTAGTCACCGACTTAAGCCCCAACAATGATGAACCCCTCCGTGATGGTGTTATATTGGTTCTCGTGGTTCTGGAACTTGTGGTGGCTAGAATTGTGTTTCATCTACTCCCCTAGGGTTTCTGGAATTTCCGAGGATTTATAGAGCTGGGAGGCGGTGGAGAGGACCTTGGTGGGCCCGACGATACATCGGGGCACGCCGGGGGCCTCTGGCGCGCCCTGGTTTATCGTGGGCCCCACGGGCCTCCCCCAAGGTGGTTCCTTGGATCCCAAGTTGTCTTATGGTCCAAAAAAAATCTATAAAAAGTTTCGTGGCATTTGGAATTTGTTTGGTACTGATATTCTGTGAAGTAAAAAACATGCAAAAAACAACTGGCAATGGGCACTCTGTCAATAGGTTAGTCCCAAAAAATGATATAAAGTTGCTATGAAATGATCGTAAAACAACTAAGAATGATATTATAACAACATGGAACAATAAAACAAATTATAGATACGTTGGAGATGTATCAGCATCCCCAAGCTTAATTCCTACTCGTCCTCGAGTAGGAATATGATAAAAATCAAATTTTTGATGTGGAATGCCGCCTAACATGTTCATCACATAATATTTTTGTTCATGGTGTAATTTGGCTAATAGTTTGTGGATCAGCCAAATTAATTAATTTATTGATCAAGCTAATCAACTGATATATTGCCCAAGTGTTGCAATAGGTATTTTGCATGGATTGGCAGTCGCATGGGACAACTCATGACCAGATCCTGGTTTACGTCGAGCTACTATGCTACCAAGGACTAGTCCTAGCTGGTCTCAGACGCCAAGCTAAAGTTGCAGGTTTGCAAATCCTACAAGGATACATGCAACCAGTAATACATCTGCATGGTGTTGCCTAAGGCGTGTGAGATCTCCATTAGCTAATATGATTAGCATTATGGTAGGAATATTTTATTATTTTCTTTGTAGGCCAAAGAGTATTTGTACGTGACATGTTTGGAACCTGGGGCTGGTAGTATAGACAATTTAACAATCGAATAAAAGAAGGGAAAAGGACAAATCATGTTCGATTTAGCTTGCTAGAATTCTATTCCTATACGCCAAGTCATGCCATGTACACTAAGTCCAGCGTGCCTTAAATATGCCAAGGCCAATTGAGGAAAATAACAATCGATCTATTCAATGAAACCAATCTACTTTTTCATGCATGTTTTATCTATCGTTCGCTGAACCCTAGCATTCCTAGGGTTTGGTTCATCTTTGCCGTTTTACGCTGAAAAGCGGTCGTCCCTCCTCTATGAAAGTGATGGGATCTTTGTTGCTTTGCTCGAAAAGCAATCGTTCGTCATCATGAAAGCACGGCGGTTATCTTGGTGTTGCACGATGATTTTTTGTGCCAACACAATTGGCGACTCCACTGGGGATGAGTAGAAGAAGAGGCATAGAATGAGTACTGAGACCAAGAACAGGAGCGACATCTACCCGAAGAACATCATTGCTGTCACACTCGACAATCTGTTGGAGGATGATCGACGCGAGCTTGAATAAGAGGTTGAGAAAGATATGGTCAGGCGACTAAAACTGAAGTTGGTTGGATACCACAAAACAAGGATCGACATCATCAAGAAGGTACATGTGTCGAACCCTTCTGATTCGATCAACACCAAGGTAAAAAGTCAACCCAAGAAATTTTTCATCTAATTGATGTGTGCGTATCTAATAAGTATGATTCTTATGTGAAAACTATGACGAACACAATTACTCAATCAGTAGCTAATAGAATTGAAGAATTTAAGGAGCAGCTTCATGAAGATCTTGGAAATAATTTACCTAGTCATGTTCATCCATTAATGCTGCAAATCAACGATGATTATTCTGAGAAAAGGCCTATGGAGAATAGTGGCTTCATTAACTTTCCTTGTAATATTGATACACCTGGAGCATCGGCTAATAACATTGTGTAGCCCCATGTTCCTTCAAATAGTGATCAAGGTGGCCTGAACTATGTGAGTAGTTTGACTAATAATTTTATGCCCAGCGCAGCTGCTCCTATTGTCTCAACTTCGGTTCCATGAAATCACAACAATAGTAACCAAAGTGCTAGTTCTAATTCTAATTTGTAGCAACATTTTATCAAACTGTAGAATATAGTACACCACCGCTGTTGACTGTCGGTACTGGGATTCTGTGCAGGCCGGTACCCAATTCATATTCTAATGGGTCTCTGTTGCAAGCATCACAAGCTCAAATTTCATTACCGGAGTTTCCATCACGTGCTAGCATTCCATATGCTACACAAACTAGTTCTTTATAGCCAAATGATAGCTTTAAGCATAAGTTTGCTAGTATACAAAGAATTAGGTTTAGAACCTAAGTGTGAAGTGTGTGTGTATCAAAAACTATATGTGTGGCCGAATGGTTCTAGCGCCAAAGTCAAAACCCTTTGCATGTTCTCCTTTGAAACCCACACCTACTAGAAGAGATGAAATTAATTACACTTTTGATGTTAATAAGTGTGATAGAATTTTTGACATGTTACTGCAAAATAAATTTATTAGAGTGAGAGAGGGTCATGTAATTCCACCTCCAGAAGAGTTGGGTAGGAGAGCTTATTGTAAGTGGCACAATTCTTTCTGTCATGCTACCAATTATTGTAACATGTTTCCTCAAGAGGTGCAATCGGCCATTAATGAAGGACGACTGACGTTTACAAAAAGTTCTAAGATGAAGCTCGATAGTGACGCTTTTCCTATGAATGTGGTCAAGCTTGAGAGTAAGAAAATGCTTATTCGGCCAGATCAGAACGAATCTCCAAGAAAGAAAAATGTTGTTGATGATAATGCATCTCCAAGGATGATCAAACAAAGAAAATCTAGAAGTAGGATTGTGGAAAGTCGATGGAAGAAGGAAACAAGCTCCAATACCAAAGCTGTTAGTTAGCACGTTGTCGGAAAAGTACACGTCACGCAAGACCAGCAATGTGTTTAGCCGTCTTGGAGGTAATAAACATCTTAGATCTCCTTCTGGACCTGGCGGTCATGAGCAATGGCAAAGAGATTTATATGCCCGACAACCCTATATTGCAATGGAGCCGACTTATTGGGGTTGTGCACCTCCTATGTACCCACAATTTCCTACATGGGGTTTTAATCCTTGGGCGCCATATCCTACAGGGCCAGGTTATTTTCACCAAGGATGGGTTCCGTCGAGGCCTATGTTTCGACCAAGCATGCATGAGAAAAAGGCTTGGTTTGGTGAGGCGGCTAGATCACATGATACAATTGTTGTCTAAAGGAAATGGTCATTGGGACACGGTGCAGATGGCAAAGTTCATATAGGTGGTCAAAAGTATAAGTGGGTGCCAATCAATCGCAAAAGTGATGCAAAAGCACATGATGAAACTGAGCATGGCTGCACCAAGAATAGTGCAATAGAAGATATTAGTTTACAAGATGATTTGGAGGCTAGTGAGTTGGCCCATGCATCCGCTGATAAGTTTACTAGACATAGTGGGAAAATTTTAGCCATTGGCATAGATGAGAACAGTGATAGTGTGAAGTGATACGTCCATTTTGCATCATGCTTTTATATCGATATTTATTGCATTATGGGCTGTTATTACACATTATGTCACAATACTTATGCCTATTCTCTCTTATTTTACAAGGTTTACATAAAGAGGGAGAATGCCGGCAGCTGGGATTCTGGGCTGGAAAAGGAGCAAATATTAGAGACCTATTCTGCACAGCTCCAAAAGTCCGAAACTTCACGGAAGACGTTTTCAGAATATATAAAAAATACTGAGCGCAAGAAGTTCACCAGGGGGGCCACACCCTGCCCACGAGGGTGGGGGCGCGCCCCCCTACCTCGTGGGCCCCCTGGTGGCCCTCCGATGGCCATCTTCTGCTATATGAGTCTTTCGATGAGGAAAAAAAATCAGAAGCCATCTTCTCGGACGAAACTCCGCCGCCACGAGGCGGAACCTTGGCGGAACCAATCTAGGGCTCTGGCGGAGCTGTTCTGCCGGGGAAACTTCCCTCCGGGAGGGGGAAATCATCGCCATCGTCATCACCAACGCTCCTCTCATCGGGAGAGGGCAATCTCCATCAACATCTTCACCAGCACCATCTCCTTCTCAAAACCCTAGTTCATCTCTTGTATCCAATTCTTGTCTCCAAGTCCGGGATTGGTACTGTAGGTTGCTAGTAGTGTTAATTACTCCTTGTAGTTGATGCTAGTTGGTTTATTTGGTGGAAGATCATATGTTCAGATCCTATATGCATATTAATACCCCTCTGATTATGAACATGAATATGCTTTGTGAGTAGTTACGTTTGTTCCTGAGGACATGGGAGAAGTCTTGCTATTAGTAGTCATGTGAATTTGGTATTCGTTCGATATTTTGATGAGATGTATGTTGTCTCTCCTCTAGTGGTGTTATGTGAACGTCGACTACATAACACTTCACCATTATTTGGGCCTAGAGGAAGGCATTGGGAAGTAATAAGTAGATGATGGGTTGCTAGAGTGACAGAAGCTTAAACCCTAGTTTATGCGTTGCTTCGTAAGGGGCTGATTTGGATCCATATGTTTCATGCTATGGTTAGGTTTACCTTAATACTTTTTTTGTAGTTGCGGATGCTTGCAATAGAGGTTAATCATAAGTGGGATGCTTGTCCAAGTAAGGGCAGCACCCAAGCACCGGTCCACCCACATACCAAATTATCAAAGTACCGAACGTGAATCATATGAACGTGATGAAACCTAGCTTGACGATATTCCCATGTGTCCTCGGGAGCGCTTTACATCATATAAGAGTTTGTCCAGGCTTGTCCCTTGCTACAAAAAGGATTGGGCCACCTTTCTGCACTTTATTTACTTTTGTTACTTGTTGCTCGTTACAAATTATCCTATCACAAAAACTATCTGTACCTATTATTTCAGTGCTTTGCAGAGAATACCTTGCCTGAAACCGCTTATCATTTCCTTCTGCTCCTCGTTGGGTTCGACACTCTTACTTATCGAAAGGACTACGATAGATCCCCTATACTTGTGGGTCATCAAGACTCTTTTCTGGCGCCGTTGCCGAGGAGTGAAGCGCCTTTGGTAGGTGGAATTTGGTAAGGAAAATTTATATAGTGTGCTGAAATTTACTGTCACTTGTTACTATGGAAAGTAATCCTCTGAGGGGCTTGTTCGGGGTATCTTCACCCCGACCAGTAGAGCAAAGAGTTGCTCCTCAACCTACTGAACCTACTGAAAATGAAAATGTCTGCTTTGAAATTCCTTCGGGTATGATAGAAAAACTGCTAGCTAATCCTTTTGCAGGAGATGGAACAAGCATCCTGATGAGCACCTAATATATGTGGATGAAGTTTGTGGATTATTTAAGCTTGCAGGTGTACCCGGAGATGTTATTAAAAGAAGGTCTTCCCTTTATCTTTGAAGGAAGATGCATTGACATGGTATAGGCTATGTGATGATACGGGGTCATGGAACTACAAACGATTGAAATTGGAATTTCATCAGAAGTTTTATCCTATGCATCTTGTTCATCGTGATCACAATTATATATATAATTTTTGGCCTCGCGAAGGAGAAAGCATCGCTCAAGCTTGGGGGAGGCTTAAATCAATGTTATATTCATGCCCCAATCATGAGCTCTCAAGAGAAATGATTATTCAAAATTTATATGCTCGGCTTTCTGATAACAATCACACCATGCTCGATACTTCTTGTGCTGGCTCTTTTATGATGAAGACTATTGAATTCAAATGGGATTTATTGGAAAGAATTAAACGCAACTCTGAAGATTGGGACCTCGACGAAGGTAAGGAGTCAGGTATGACACCTAAGTTTGATTGTGTTAAATCTTTTATGGATACCGATGTTTTCCGTAAATTTAGCACTAAATATGGACTTGACTCTGAGATAGTAGCTTCTTTCTGTGAATCTTTTGCTACTTATGTTGATCTCCCCAAGGAGAAGTGGTTTAAATATCATCCTCCCATAGAAGTAAAAGTAGCTGCACCTATTAAAGTTGAAGAAAAGACTATCACTTATAATGATCCTATTGTTCCTACTTCTTATGTTGAGAAACCACCTTTCCCTGTTAGGATAAAGGATCATGCTAAAGCTTCAACTGTGGTTCGTAAAAGCAATATTAGAACTTATACACCTCCTGAGCAAATTAAAGTTGAACCTAATATTGCTATTGTTAAAGATCTCTTGTCTGATAATATTGATGGGCATGTTATTCATTTCCGTGATGAGACTGCTAGAATTGCTAAACCTTGTGCTAAAGATAAACCTAGATCTTTGGTAGGCATGCCTGTTATTTCTGTTAAAATAGGAGATCATTGTTATCATGGCTTATGTGATATGGGTGCTAGTGCTAGTGCAATACCTTATGACTTATACAAAGAAATTATGCATGATATTGCACCTGCTGAGATAGAAGATATTGATGTCACAATTAAACTTGCCAATAGAGATACTATTTCACCAATGGGAATTGTTAGAGATGTTGAAGTCTTGTGTGGGAAAACTAAATATCCTGCTGATTTTCTTGTTCTTGGTTCCCCACAAGATAGCTTTTGTCCCATTATATTTGGTAGACCCTTCTTGAACACTGTTAATGCTAGATAGATTGCAAAAAGGGATGTTGTTACTATCGGTTTAGATGATATGTCTCATGAATTTAATTTCTCTAAATTTAGTAGACAACACCGTGAAGAAGAATTACCTAGTAAGGATGAAATTATTGGTCTTGCTTCTATTGCCGTACCTCCTAGTGATCCTTTAGAACAATATTTGCTAGACCATGAAAATGATATGTTTATGAATGAAAGAAGGGAAATAGATGAAGTATTCTTTAAACAGGAACCTATTCTGAAACACAATTTGCCTGTTGAAATCCTAGGGGATCCTCCTCCACCTAAGGGTGATCCCGTGTTTGAGCTTAAACCGTTGCCTGATACTCTTAAATATGCTTATCTTGATGAGAAAAAGATATATCCTGTTATTATTAGTGCTAACCTTTCAGAGCATGAGGAAGAGAGATTATTGAAAACTCTGAAGAAGCACCGTGCTGCTATTGGGTATACTCTTGATGATCTTAAGGGCATTAGTCCCACTCTATGTCAACATAAAATAAATTTGGAAGAAGATGCTAAACCAGTTCGTGATCATCAACGACGGCTGAATCCTAAAATGAAAGAAGTGGTAAGAAAGGAAATACTAAAGCTCCTTGAGGCAGGTATAATCTATCCCGTTGCTGATAGTCAGTGGGTAAGTCATGTCCATTGTGTCCCTAAGAAGGGAGGTATTACTGTCGTTCCTAATGATAAAGATGAATTGATTCCTCAAAGAATTATTACAGGTTATAGGATGGTAATTGATTTCCACAAATTAAATAAGGCCACTAAAAAGGATCATTATCCAAACATATCACATTTTTGCTTTCTAGATGGTTATTCTGGTTTCTCTCAAATACCTGTGTCAGCCAAGATCAATCAAAGACTATTTTTACTTGCCCTTTTGGTACTTTTGCTTATAGACGTATGCCTTTTGGTTTATGTAATGCACCTGCTACCTTTCAAAGATGCATGATGGCTATATTCTCTGACTTTTGTGAAAAGATTTGTGAGGTTTTCATGGACGATTTCTCCGTCTATGGATCTTCTTTTGATGATTGCTTGAGCAACCTTGATCGAGTTTTGCAGAGATGTGAAGAAACTAATCTTGTCTTGAACTG
>NC_053026.1:309889954-309905412 GCF_003073215.2 Triticum urartu
GAACCCGGATGGGTGCAGGTTTTGAAAACATGATGATGCAATGCACATGATGACATGATGAAATGCAACACGCAAGCTAATGACATGGCAACGCAGCGAATAACTGGAAGACACCTGGCACATCGGTCTCGGGGCATTACAACACTCCACCACTACGAGAGGATCTCGTCCCGAGATCTAGAATGGCACCGCAGGGACAACGAAAGAGAAAGAGGAGAGGTAAAGCTAAGTTGCTTCTCTGACCAATGAGTGAAACCAAGGAACCTTGCGAGGTTGCGCAAAATAAAAGAAAGAAAGCAACGGAGATGAACAAAGTTGAAAGCACTCTGTTAAGAAAGAGGAAAAGAAATAACCGATTCGGGTAGCACTTCGGTTGAAGAGAGACGAAAGAGTTGATAAAATGAAAGAGCTTGAGCAAAAGGATACAACACTCCGGTTAAATGGATAAACACGAAAAGAACACGATCCAAGAAGATGAGAGAAAAGAGCAACACCACAAAGGCTCCGTAACAAAAGAATAGAAGATAGATAATTGAAATAAAAGAATGGAGACGGAAATGCCATCTTATGCCACAAAAGAGCTTAAGAAGGCCTCCTTAGGAGACGGGTCGGGCGGAGTTGTTGGAAAACCAACAACGAAAAAGGATAAGCTTGATATGGTCTTATGGAATACATCTCAACTTATGAGGTGACAACCTGCCACTAACAAAATCAAAGATTGGATTTATATCAACAAGGAGACGAGAAACTTATTCACTGGGAGGATAATTGAAGAACTTGGGTCATTATAAGCACCATGGATAGCAACAATCCTCAGGGAAGGCTTTGGGTGAAATATACCCCAAGATAACTCCAAAGAAGAGGTTGATTGGTTGGAAAGATGACTTGAGCGAAGAGAAAATGATGGATTTAAATACCTCACTCTTGAAAACATGTGAAACATGAAACACGAAGGGAAATTGTCAAGAGTGACATAACACCACCTCAAAATATAAGAAAGAAAGAAAGAATCACACTTTGGAAAGCAAGATGAAGAATGCTTGAGCTCCTGTGAAAAGAATCTTGATGAACGCTTCGCGAAGGAAAAAAATCCTTGATGAACCATCAAGTAGAGTCTCCATGAAGAACTCCGGTAAACAAAATGATAAAAAGAAAGAGAAATTGAAAACACAAGGTGAATCCTCGCAATGATTTAGATGGATCTCCGTGATAATTAGAGCTTCGAACTCCGGTAAAGAAAAGATAAAGCATCTCGAACTGAGAATATGATATGATGAACCACTCCGGAAAAAGGAATTAATCACTTGGATGGAACAAGAATAAGATTTATGTTATGCGTATCCTTCACCAATTAAATTGATGACAATTAACGGATTTGGAATACTACTTATTCTCGTTGAAAGAATTAATATAGATATAGCGCAAACTTGAGAAGGTCTTCGACGAACCACCGGTAGAATTAGGAAACAACGAATGAATTGATATGAT
This sequence comes from Triticum urartu, assembly GCF_003073215.2. NCBI lineage: Eukaryota > Viridiplantae > Streptophyta > Magnoliopsida > Poales > Poaceae > Triticum > Triticum urartu. The sequence continues at coordinate 309,891,443 of NC_053026.1, forward strand.
AAGAAAGAAGGAAAAAAATCTTGAACGAACCACCGTAAGAATTGAAAATGATCGAAGTAGGGGTGAATCACCGGTAAGAATTAGCAAATGAACGAAGGTGCTTGAGACAAACTAGATACATGAGAACGAAGGGATCACGAACTGAATAGAGAATATTTGAATAATTCACCGGTAAAATTAGGAGGATGAGAGATGAAAGCTAGAAGAATAATCCCGAAATGATGGCCTTCAGAGAATCAATACTGAAAATACTCTGAATTGCTCCAGATGGGTGAAAATAATTCCCACAATCGCAAATAATTATGAGAGAATGGCATAAAGCTATCACCATGAATCTTGAAGAGACAAGAACAAGATTGAGAGATAATCTTCTTTGGTTTTCAAAATCCGAGAATGACAACGAGGAACACCACCAAGAATTGTTGAGATACTCCAGGAGAATGAAAAGCGAAGAGGTAGAGACAACAATGAAAAGAATTTTAAAACGATCTTGGAGAAGGCATTTGACTGATGACAATTCATTCTTACGTCAAACTTCGAAAAGAATTTTACGAATATCTTCGAGAGAATTAGAAGAGTCAGGTAAGATCCTAGAAAAAGACCTGTGGGTTAGGGCCCACTCAAAAGAAACACCATAGAATGATTTGAAAGAGAGATTGCACCGGTTGAATTAAAAGACTTGAATAAGATAACAACCTCGAAATAGGTTGAACGGATCTTGAATGAAAAGACAAGCCTTCCGAGATATCGTCAGCACTCCAGAACAAATGAATGGCGAGAAGTGGATGATTATGAGGTGCACCGGCATGGAAAACATTTGAAACGAGTTAAAGGATATGATCAACACCAAAAGCTTGAATTGAATCCATCGTAGAAGAAAACGAGTGAAGAGTGACAAACTTGAAGCTCCGTTAGAATCTTCATGAGAATCACCGGGTAAGAACATGAAGGAAAAGAATGGAGAGACTTCACATGAATCAAAGGATACTTGATTAAGAAATCTGAATCCTTGAAGAAAAAGGGTTGGGAGGGCGAGAAAACCAAAGGCAACGTGGGACGGATGAAACAAACACCATTGGGAGAACTTAGAAATGATCTTGCAGATGTTGAAAATGATCGGATCCACTTGAAGAGAAACACGCCGGTTGAAAAAGGATTGACATGACAAACTCGATTATCATGAAGGATTTGTATTCACATCGGAACATGAGAACACCACTTAGGCAAGGTATGGAATCAAAATTTGACTTCGAAGCAACTCGAATACCACAACTCAAAACAAAACAAAGGATTGACTTGCAGAATAAGCCGGAACAAACATATGATAGAGATTTCGCCCGAAGTTTTCGTGGTGGGGCCTACACAGGCTCGATCGTACAGCACCATCATGTACAAGGCAGTGCACATGACATACGAAGCGTCCCCGATTCGGCATAGCCAAGGACTCTTTAAGACACAACGAGACCACTGTAAAACCACCCGTGAATAGGCGGACCACTAGACGTCGAACCCCAATTTCATATCATACATGTGTCGGAAAGAAAACCTAAGAGCTACTTGAATTCCCACTTATAAACTCCCGAAATTTTCCGGTTATGCAATCTGGTGTTGGGGATACAGGGGAAGCATAATATCTCACCCAAACTAACAAATCCTACATCCAGCTGTATCCATCCTTCAACACATAACCAAGAAACCTTCAGAAATCATCTACCTCAACCTTCGAAAAGCATCCATTATACGAGTTATGGCAATACTCCTGAACTCCCGCCCCAGTACTGGGTGGCGTCGAGGTTATCTCACCAACGAACTGCATAAAAGAGATTTTCGATGTCGGCGTACTAAACTCAGGTATTCCAAAACTGCAACGATAAAATTGTGACGACAACACCTCGGAGCTCAACTCCCCGGGACACTTCCACAAAACCCCTGACAGGAGGCACCAAGACAATGTTCTCGTCACAAAACCATCGGAACGATTCCAAGATACCCGCGTGATCCTAAATTTTTTTAGTGAAATTTGAGAAGAGAATAGTCAAAACTCTACGTCAGGATGCCTTACCAGAGCGATGAGGAGACTGGGGGTAAAAAGAATCCTACTTTTCGATATATACAATCCTATAAGACTCAAAACATTTTTCTAGACTCAACAACGCCAGCGATTCGATGAAGCAGGGGGCTCCTAAGTCGGGGAAGGCTCTGATACCAACTTGTAACACCCATGATGCGGCTATATCTCCCACGTGTCGGAGCATGACTTAGAGGCATAACCGCATAGTAGGCATGTCGCAAGAGGGGTAATCTTTACACATCCCATGTACTGAATATGAAAGGGATAAAGAGTTGGCTTATAATCGCCACTTCACACAATACATAAATATAGCATTACATCATCCAGAATACAATCCAGGTCTGACTACGGAACCAAAATAAAAGAAGACCACCCCTAATGCATAGATCCCTGATCGCCCCAACTGGGCTCCACTACTGATCGACTGGAAATGAAACAACACAATGAACACGATCTTCATCGAGCTCCTCCTTGAGCTCGCTTGCGTCACCTGCACGGTTATCATCGGCACCTGTAACTATTTGAAGTAATCTGTGAGTCACCGGGGACTCAGCAATCTCACACCCACGCGATCAAGACTATTTAAGCTTATGGGTAGGAAAAGGTAGTGAGGTGGAGCTGCAGCAAGCACTAGCATATATGGTGGCTAAATTACGCAAATGAGAGCGAGAAGAGAAGAAAAGCACGGTCGTGAACTAAAAGTGATCAAGAAGTGATCCTGAAACTACTTACATGCAAGCATAACACAAGAACCGTGTTCACTTCTCGGACTCCGCCAAAAAGAGACCATCACGGCTACACACGTTGTTGATTCATTTTAATTAAGTTTAGTGTCATGTTCTCTACAAACCGGACATTAACAAATTCCCATCTGCCCATAACCAGGGGCACGGCTTTTGAAAGTTCAAACCCCTGTAGGGGTGGCCCAACTTAGCCCATCACAAGCTCTCAAGGTCAACGAAGGATATTCCTTCTCCCAGGAAGACCCGATCAGACTCGGAATCCCGGTTACAAGACATTTCAACAATGGTAAAACAAGACTAGCAAAGCCGCCCGGATGTGCCGACAAATCTCGATAGGAGCTGCACATATGTCGTTCTCCGGATGAGCCTGACGTCGGGTTGGCATAGACCCTGGTTGCCCAGGGGGCGCCGGACATCGCTCAGGTTGGACCAACACTTAGAGAAGCACTGGCCCGGGGAGGGGGGGGGTTAAAATAAAGATGACCGTCGGGCTCGTGATAACCCAAGAGAAGGTGATAGATTGTTAGCGCAAATGTAAAACCAACTTTGGGCCTTACTGGAGGAGTTTTTTCAAGGAGAACTGTCAAGGGGTTCCCATTATAACCCAACCGCGTAAGGAACGCAAAATCAAGGAACATAACACCGGTATGACAGAAACTAGGGCGGCAAGAGTGGAACAAAACACCAGGCATAAGGCCAAGCCTTCCACCCTTTACCAAGTATATAGATGCATTAAGTAAATAAGATATATTGTGATATCCCAACAATATCCATGTTCCAACATGGAACAAACTCCATCTTCACTTGCAACTAGCAACCCTATAAGAGGGGCTGAGCAAAGCGGTAACATAGCCAAACAACGGTTTGCTAGGACAAGGTGGGTTAGAGGTTTGACATGGCAATATGGGAGGCATGATATAGAAAGTGCTAGGTATCACGACATAGCAATAGAGCAAGCAACTAGCAAGCAAAGATATAAGTGATTTCGAGGGTATGGTCATCTTGCCTGCAAAGTTCTCCGAGTTGACGTAAGCTTGATCCTCGTAAGCGTACTCAACGGGTTCCTCGATCATGTACTCGTCTCCCGGCTCTACCCAAAGCAAGAACACAAGCAAGGGAAACACAATCAACCACGGTGCAATGCACAAGCAACATGATGCAAAACATGGCATGACATGCGGGATGTAATATGCAATGCATATGCGTGCCCCAGAAGGAAAAGATTGAACCATGCCTCAACTTGGCAAACCAAGAGCACCACTGGAAAGATGAGTTGATTTCGGTCGAAATCGATATAAAGATCACCAGAATCGGATGCAGGGTTTGCAAATGGCAAGCAAAACAATAATGACACTATTCTGTGATTAATAGCACGATGCCATCTAGAATGCAACAAGAAACTAAGCTACTGCACTCTAACATAACAACAAAGCACATGACAGTGATCTACTGAAGATGATTGACAAAATATGAACACTGAGATACGACTAATTCACACAATAGCAGGTTCAAACAAGCATGGCGAAAGTGCAAAAGATATCAGCTTCACAGACTTAGTGAAAATAACAACATGTCAGGAATTAACATCAGGAAGCCATGTTTAGAGCAAGATAAAAACATGCTACAGGATCAGAACATAGCAATAAAGGACATGGCATGAATCTACTCAAAGCATATAACAAACGTCCCTTACTGACCATAAGCCAAAAAGGATCAGAAAATATGATGGCACCCATGTAAACATAGCAAGTTTCGTTAACAGATTCAGACTTAGCAAAAAACTGGACATGGCATAAACAGAGTTACGTAGGCATGTTTGCGAGCTCGAAGCACTCACCACAAGGCATTGCATGACAAACTAAGCATACACCCAGCAAGAGGACATGATCAAGAAGCTAAACATGGGAAGAACAATCTCATAGCATGCATGGATCAACTACAACAACCTTGGCAAAATTGATTAACACGTAAACCATCTACCAGGAACATTTTATAGCAAAAGCAGAGCAGATTGACTCATGCTAGGTACTCCATAAATGCAAACAAAGACATGGATGGATAGAACATAACAATATCTCAAAATCATCCTTACTGAGCATGCTCAAAAGAGGCATGGATCACTCTATAGTAACATGAATACATGGCATAAAAAATAACATCAGGGAAATGACAGTGAGATTCTAAGTCCCTGAAATCAGCAATATTACGAGAGCAACTTTGCATGCTTGTGCTAGTCACCACATTAATCACAAAAATACATGGCATACACCCCTGTAAAGATGGCATGGCATAGTCCAAAACACATGTAGGGCTCAAGCTCATATTGAGCACACAATAATCATGGCAAAAATGACAAATGATCATAAACTGATACGGAACAACACCTAACATTTTGAAGCACTCTTGCAACAACAATTTGGGCATCAAGATGGACTCAAACAAGCATGGTGCAATGTAATGAAATGAAGAGCACATCATGATGACCATTTGATATATCATGCATGCAAAACGGAGCAATGGTGATGAAGTTATGATGCGATGAACATGGGCTGGAAATAACACAGATCTGGGGACTTAGTGGAAAAACACCAAGTCTGGAACTGAGCGTAGAATAGTAAATGTCGCACGGAGCGAGAGATAAGGGCATCGGCGGTGGCTCACCCAAATATCCTCGGCCCAGGAAGGAGGAGGAGGTAGGCGGGTCGTCTTGGATCTGGGCCTGAAGCGGGGCCCACGCGGAAGTCAACGACGAGACGCGCCGCAGATCGGCTCCTCCACGTCCGCGCAACAGGAGCTATGCTCCAGGTAAGAGATCCGTGCTACTGTGCGGCCGAGACGAGATCTTAGGACTGGTGGTCGGGATTGGCCGGGGTCGGTCCGGTCGAAGACTGTGGCAGCCGGAGAATCGAGGGGCGAGAGGGTAGACGATTGGTCGAGAGAGTATTGGAGATGGAACAGGACGGCAGACGGATGCGGCCGCTGGCACGATTCGACGGCTGACCGGAATGGCGTGCACGGGAGTCGTCGGCGAGAAGAGTAGAGTGTGGAGGACGCGCGAGTGGGCGATATGCCCTGGAGCAGGGCCTGGGGACTGTGATCGGCTCACGCAGGCCCGCTGTGGAGAGGCGCGGGCGCGCGACGTGTCGCGCGCTCGGTTTGGCGCGAAGGGCGACAGCCGGCTGACTTGGCACGACGGGATTGGCTGGAGTGATGTAGAGGGCGGACATGTCCGGTGACGGAGGAAGAAACGTCCGGCGGCGCGAGGGGAGCGGTGCTAGTGTTTGATCTGCGCGAGAAATTCGGAGGGAGACACATATTTATAGGAAGAGGGAGCTAGGAGAGTCCAAATGAGGAGCGGTTTTCGGCCACGCAATCGTGATCTAATGACCGAGAGGATGGAGGGGGTTTGGATGAGTTTTGGGCCACTTTGAAGGGTTGTTGTGCTGCAACACACACGAGGCCTTTACGGTTCCTCGGTAAACCGTTGGAGTATCAAACTGACTCCAAATGGAACGAAACTTGACAGGCGGTCTACCGGTGGTAAACAAAGGCCGCTTGGAAAATCTCGGTCCAATCCGAGAATGTTTAACACCCGCACACGAAAAAGAGACAAAAGAAGGGCGCCGGAGGACATAGGAGTGTCGGATTGCAAAACGGAAAACGGGGGAAATGCTCGGATGCATGAGACGAACATGTATGCAAAATGAGATGCACATGATGACATGATATGAAATGCATGAAACGCAAGCAAATGACAAGGCAACAACAGCGAATAACTAGAAGACACCTGGCGCAATGGTCTCGGGGCGTTACAGCTTGGAACAGAGGAAGAAAGGGATCGAGAGCAAGACGAAGTAAAGGCAATGAAGGCTCCACACCAAGCACCAGCCTTTTTGTTAGCCCGGAATAGTTGCCAAAGCCGCATGGGGAAGAGGAGACACCCACGTCCCATGAATCGCCACGCGTCAACCAAGGCTACAGGCAGTTATGGCCCACGACACTCTGCACTTGCCCCTTGGCTTCGCCTCGAAGCCAAGTTTGAGCGCGCCTTGGGCTCGGGGGCTACTGTCGGCGTTCTGGGAATGGGGGTACCCAAACTCGCCTGCTTGCGGCCCACGACATGGCTTGCCAACGGCCTGGTATGGCCTAGCTTCAGCATCAACAACTCATGACCCTTGCAAGGGGCCAATCCTTGCGAGGCGGACGACACCAAGACCTCCACGGGGAGCGGCCTCCTCAGGCTGGCTCCGGAGTAGCGTAGATTCCTATGCAAGACTCACCTCATGAGGATCGGATGACGTGATTTGTGACGACCAAGGCTAGGTGGGCGCTAGCGGGCTAGTGTACCAGTTTCCTCTTTGGTGCTAAGGAGGCAAGGGCAGACACGGAGTCTCGAGGAAGCAACCAAAGGTTTCCATTCTGGTGCTACAAGACCAAGACTGCCAGGATAGCAAGACGGAGGTCATCGCCGAGCCCACCGCAACATCACGACCAGAGGCTTTTGCAGGTGGACACTACTTTTGTCAGGATAGCATGTACTAGTTGTCTCCCTACGAATTTGGCTGTTGTGGGATCCCTTCCCGCCTTCATTTGGGGAGAGGACCAAGGCCGCTATAAATAGGACTTAGCCACCACCATAGGACCGGATCATATCCATTCCACCCTCACACTTACCAGCTCACTCGAGCCCAAGAACACTCCTCCTCCTGAGGTTGTTCTCCCACTTTACTAGTTCATCCTCAACCCCTTAAGGCCAATCCACCAAAAAGCAAGAGTAGGGTTTTACACTGCAAAGTGGCCCGAACCTAGGTAAACTCCTGTGTCACGTTTCCTTCCTGTTCATCGAATTAGGCCGAGAGATTGGGGAGTAGGCAAACTAGGGAGGTTGAGTTCTTCGCATGCACCTCAGAGTTCGAACCTCTCAAGGGTCTGTGGAACCCGAAATCCGACATAAGCATCTAACTAACTGGCTCAGTTAGACGTTACTATTTATTAAGCTATGTAGATTGGCTGACGGCTTGAACCAGATGGGTGCCTGACGGGGGAAACTCCAGCCAGTAGGTCAAAGTCTGATACTTGCGACCCTCTCTCCTACTTTGGGTTGCAGAGTGATACTTCTCCAACGTATTTATAATTTTTGATTGTTCCATGTTGTTATATTATCAATCTAGGATGTTTTATAATCATTTTATAGTCATTTTATATCATTTTTTGGCACTAACCTATTGACATAGTGCCAAGTGCCAGTTGTTGTTTTCTGCATGTTTTTTTACATCGCAGGAAATCAATACCAAACGGAGTCCAAATGCAACGAAACTTTATGGAGATTTTTTATGGAATAAAAGACACCCAATGGGCTAAGGCAGCACCTGGGGGGTGCTCTAAGGGGAGCACAACCCACCAGGGCGCGGCTGGAGGCCCAGGCGTGCCCTGGTGGGTTGTGCCCACCTCGGGTGGCCCCCGGACCGCCTCTTTGATCTATAAATACCCCAATATTCCAGAAACCCTAGGGGAGTTGACGAAAATCAATTGCAGCCGTCGTAGAGTCCAGAACCACCCGATCCAATCTAGACACCATCATGGAGGGGTTCACCACTTCCATTGGTTCCTCTCAGATGATGCGTGAGTAGTTCTTTGTTGACTTCTGGATCCGTAGTTAGTAGCTAGATGGCTTCCTCTCTCTCGTTTGATTCTCGATACAATGGTCTCTTGGAGATCCATATGGTGTAACTCTTTTTGCGGTGTGTTTGTTGGGATTGGATGAACATTGAGTTTATGATCAGATCTATCGTTTTAAATCCATGAAAATTATTTGAGTTTCTTCGATCCCTTATATGCATGATTGCTTATAGCCTCATATTTATTCTCTCATATTTGGTTTTTTTGGCCAACTTGATATATTTATCTTGCAATGGGAAGAGGTGCTCTGTAGTGGGTTCGATCTTACGTCGCTTGATCCCAGTGACAGAAAGGGAACCGGCACGTATGTATCGTTGCTACTAACGATAAAACGATGGGGTCTATCTCTACATAGATAGATCTTGTCTACATCATGTCATCATTCTTATTGCATTACTCTGTTTCTCCATGAACTTAATACAATAGATGCATGATGGATAGCCGTTGATGTATGGAGTAATAGTAGTAGATGCAGGAAGGAGTCGGTCTACTAATCTTGAACGTGATGCCTGCATAATGATCATTGACTGGATATCGTCATGATTATTTGAAGTTCTATCAATTGCCCAACAGTAATTTTTTTACCCACCATTTGCTATTTTTCTCGAGAGAAGCCACTAGTGAAACCTACGGCCCCCGGTTCTCTTTCTCACATTCACTAGTACGCGCCGGTGATATACAAACGGTTTTTAACCCCTTTCCGCGACGGCATTTGGAACCGTCGCCAAGTGAGTGTGGGAGATAGGGGGGTCCTTCCCACACGGCCCATAAATCATCGAGGATAGGCCCTCCTAGGACACCAAATGAGCTCGTGTGCGATCGAGCGAGGCATCGAAACCCAATCATTTCCGTAGGTATGTACATCCCACATGGTGAGTCCCAGAAAAACATTTCTGTAGGTATGTACATCCCACATAGTGAATCCCATAAAAACATTTCCGTAGGTATGTATATCACACACAGTCAATCCAAGGAATACATTTCCGTTCTTATGTACATCCCACACAGTCAGTCTAGGGAAAACATTTCCGTTCGTATGTATATCACACAGACAATCCAAGGAATACGTTTCCGCTCTTATGTACATCCCACACAGTCAATCCAGGGAAAACATTTCCGTTTGTATGTACATCCCACACAGTCAATCCAGGGAAAACATTTCCGTTTGTATGTACATCCCACACAGTATTATGTGTAGGCTCGTGTGTGGAAGGTGTAACTATCACACACGCTCTGCTTTGGTTAACTGTTTGCTTTTATCAACTACATCACACATGATTTAATGAAGAAAAATGTGTGGCATTGGGCTATCCATCACAAGCGCTTTTACTGCTAGAACCATTTGCAAAGTTCCATGACACATTTAGCAGGTTTACTAGTTTAGAATTAATAGTTCCAGTATTACGCAAATTCACATATCATATCGAACAGCTATTTGCCAATTTCATACAAGGCACATAAATATATTATAACATCACAGTACGTGTAACACCCCGGATTTGATTTACCCAATATGTACTCCAACTCTTGTCGTTTCCGGCCTTAAGTTATTTTATTTTCTCGGGTTCGGGTTTTTGTCTTTGTGTGTTGTTTTCGTTGTCACGCATCTCATATCATGTCATCATGTGCATTCCATTTGCATACGTGTTCATCTCATCCATTCGAGCATTTTCCCCGTTGTCCGTTTTGCATTCCGGCGCTTCGTTCTCCTCCGGTGGCCATTTCTAACTTTTCTTGCGTGTGTGGGGATTAAACATTTCCGGATTGGACCGAGACTTGCCAAGCGGCCTTGGTTTACTACCGGTAGACCGCCTGTCAAGTTTCGTACCATTTGGACTTCGTTTGATGCTCCAATGGTTAACCGAGGGACCGAGAAGGCCTCGTGTGTGTTACAGCCCAACACCCCTTCAATTTGGCCCAAAACCCACCAAAACCCTCTCCATCATCTAGAGCGCTCGATCACGATCGCGTGGCCGAAAACCGCACCTCATTTGGACTCTCCTAGCTCCCTCCACCTCAATATAAAGACCCCTCCTCGAAAATCCGGATCTCCCCCGTCCAAACCCTAAAAAAAGGATCCCCTCGCCGCCGGATCGTGTCCGAATCGGGACGGGATCACTCCGCCCGAATCCGTCGCGCCACAACCCGTGCCTGCCACAGTGTCGCCGCCGCCGCCCTGCACCACCGCCCGGCGAGGCCCCGCGGGAGGCCCTCCCGGCCGCGTCTTTCGCCCGCGCCGCCTCTCTCGCCCGGCCGCCCGGTCGCCGTTCTCATCCTCCAGGCGGGAAGCCCCGCGCCGGCCGCCACGTCTCCATCGCCGGCGGCCGCCACGTCCGCCGCCCCTCGCCGCCCCGCCGCGGATTCCTCGCTCGCCCGACGCCGGCGAGCGTCGGCGAGCTCCGGTCGCTTCTCCTCCTTCCCCCGCCCACGGAACCACCGGCCGCCGTCTACTCCGTCAACTCCGGCGAGCTCGGGTCGGTGATCCTCGAAGAACGCGTTGCTACAGCACCGGGCCAGATCCAGATCCGGATCGGGTTGACTTTTTGCCCGAAACCCTAACTTTTTGTCTATGTTCATCGCACCGTAACTCCTCATCCGTAGCTCCGTTTTGGGCATATAGCATATCAAAATGTTCGCCTCAGAGAGTACATCATTTCATCTCATTGCATCATTTTCATTTGAGTTCATCTTGATGCCCGAAATGCTGTTAGAAGAGTGCTACTTGAGATAATTGTCAGATCTGCTGCTCCATTTAGATATTTGTCATTTTTGCCATGATTATTGTGTGCATGATATGCCCATGAGCTCTACATATGTTTTGTTAAGGGTTTTGCCATCTTTCCAGAGGTGCAACCCATGTATTTTTGTGATGTGTGTGGTGACTAGCACAAGCTTGCAAAGTGAGGCACTTGGTAATGCTGATTTCAGGGACTTAGCATTTCCACTAAGTCCTTGAGCTGTTTATCTCATATGGCCATATGTTCATGTTGTTTCCTAGTGATCCGTGCCTCTTTTGAGGATGATCAGTAAGGATGTTTTGTTAATCTTGTAGTGCTCTATACATCCATCTCTTTTTTTGCAATTATGGAGCATCCTAGCTTGAGTCAGTCGAGCTCTACTTTTGCTATTTCATGAATCTAGGCAGATTGTCTACTTGTTAGCGATTTTGCCGAGGATGTTGTAGTTGATCCGTGCATGCTATGTTATTGTTCTTGCCATGCCTAACTTGTATTTTGTGTATTCTTGATGGGTGTATGCTTATATTGTCATGACTTGCTCTGTAGTGAGTGCATCGAGCTTGTAAACATGCCTACTTGATATCTGTTTCAGCATGCTCCAGTTTTGACCAAGTCTGGGAACTGATTATTTTTTTTGCCATGTTCACATGCTTGCAAATGTATTTTCTAATCCCTTTTGGCTCAAGTTCACTAAGGGACTTTTGTTAAGATCTTTGAGTAGCTCCATGCCACGCTTTACTTTGCCATGTTCAGGTCCTGTAGCATGTAGTTTTCATGCTCCAAAGAGTGCTATCTGATCTGAAATTCCAGACAAGTATTAATTTCACTAAGTCTGAGATCTGTTTGTCAAATGCATTTTTGCCATGCTTGTTTGAACCTGTTAATGGATGATTTGGCCATAGCTCAGTGCTAGACTTTTGTTAAGCATCATGGATGCATCCCTGCCATGTATTTTGATGCCATGTTTGGGTGCTGTAGCTTGTTCATCTCATTGCATTTAGATGGCTACTTGCTTTAAATCGCAGACCGGTGTCATATTTGAATCGCTTGCCATTTCCAAACCGTAACTCTGATTCCGGTGATCTTTATATCGTTTTCAAGCGATTTCGTCTCATCTTTCCAGTGGCACACTTGTTTTTCCAAGTTGAGGCCAGTTGCATGCATTCCTTGCCAAATCTTGCATATGCATCACATATTGCATCCCGCATAGCATACCATCCTTGCATCATATTGTTTGAGCTTTGCACGTGGTTGATTGTGTCCTTGTTGCTTGTTTGTCTTGTTTGGGTAGAGCTGGGAGAAGATTTGGCTAACGAGGAGCCCGTTGAGTTTGCTTTCGAGGATCCAGTCAACTCTAACAACTTTGCAGGCAAGATGATCATACCCTCAAAATCACTACTATCTTTGCTTTGCTAGATGCTCGCTCTTTTGCTTTGCCTATGCTACGTTGCCTACCACTTGCTTATCATGCCTCCCAAATTTCCATGTCAAAGCTCTAACCCACCATGTCCTAGCAAACCGTTGATAGGCTATGTTACCGCTTTGCTCAGCCCCTCTTATAGCGTTGCTAGTTGCAGGTGAAGATTGGAGACCGTTCCTTGTTGGAACATTATTTACTTGTTGGGATATCACTATATTACCATGTTATCTTAATGCATATATACTTGGTAAAGGGTGGAAGGCTCAGCCTCTCGCCTAGTGTTTTGTTCCACTCTTGCCGCCCTAGTTTCCGTCATATCGGTGTTATGTTCCCGGATTTTGCGTTCCTTACGTGGTTGGGTTATAATGGGAACCCCTTGATAGTTCGCCTTGATTAAAGATTTTCCACCAATTCCCAACCTTGGTTTTACCATTTTCCACCTAGCCTCTTTTCCCTTGGGTTTCCGGAGCCCGAGGGTCATCTTATTTAACCCCCCGGGTCAGTGCTCCTCTGAGTGTTGGTCCGACCGAGTAGACTGTGGGGCCACCTCGGGGCAACTTGAGGGTTGGTTTTACTCGTAGGATGTCTCATCTGAGTGTGCCCTAAGAATGAGATATGTGCAGCTCCTATCGGGATTTGTCGGCACATTCGGGCGGTGTTGCTGGATTTGTTTTAACCTGTCGAAGTGTCTTGAAGAACCGAGGTACCGAGTCTGATCGGAACGTCTCGGGAGGAGGTCTATTCCTTCGTTGACCGTGAGAGCTTGTCATGGGCTAAGTTGGGACTCCCCTGCAGGGATTTGAACTTTCAAAAGCCGTGCCCGCGGTTATGGGCAGATGGGAATTTGTTAATGTCCGGTTGTAGACAACTTGAACCTTAACTTAATTAAAATGAATCAACAGTGTGAGTTACCGTGATGGTCTCTTCTCGGCGGAGTCCGGGAAGTGAACACAGTGTTGGAGTAATGCTTGCGCAGGTTGCTCTTTAGTTACTCGCTCACGCTTTGCCTCCTCTTCTCGCTCTCTTTTGCGAACAGGTTAGCCACCATATATGCTAGTTGCTTGCTGCAGCTCCACATATATTTACCTTGCCTTACCTATTAAGCTTAAATAGTCTTGATCGCGAGGGTGCGAGATTGCTGAGTCCCCATGGCTCACAGATTACTATTACACCAGATGGCGCGCTTGAGCTCAAGTGGGAGTTCGATGAGGACTCTCAACGATACTACGTGTATTTCCCTGATGATCAGTAGTGGTGCCCAGTTGGGGTGATCGGGACCGTGTCGCATCTTGGGTTGTTCTTTTATTTTGGCGCCGTAG
>NC_053026.1:309906412-309917642 GCF_003073215.2 Triticum urartu
CAAATGCCCGAATGGTCTTACTATGTACTTCGTTCCTGAATCGCTTGCTACTCTCCCTATTAGTCCTAATCTCGATCTAAGCTTTCATAACCCACTGGTTCGTCAAATGTTTTTGCTTCACAATTCTCTTCGTGAAGCCTATCCCCCTAACTGCACTGTAGGGTACGACACCAGCTGCTTCAGAATGGATTATTGATAGTGGATGTACCAATCACATGACTGGCAAAAGAAGCCTTCTTATGGACTCAACCTTACGTCCATCCGACAAGAGTCACATCACATTTTCTGACACTGGTAAAAGTAAGGTATTGGGTCTAGGTAGAGTTGCAATCTCAAAGGATCAACACATGGATAAAGTCATGCTTATTGAATCCCTTGGCTTCAACTTAATGTTTGTCTCAATGCTTTGCGATCTAAATATGATTGTGATGTTTGGAAAATATCGCTGCCTTGTTCTAATGGAATCTAACAAGTCTCTAGTGTTTGAAGGGTATCGGAAAGATGATTTGTACATGGTAGATTTCTCAGCAGGACCACAGCTTGCCGTATGTCTTCTAGCAAAAGCTTCAGAATGCTGGCTCTGGCATCGGAGGCTAGGGCATGCTGGCATGAGGAACCTCCACACCCTTGCAAAGAAGAAGCATGTCATAGGCATCGAGGGCGTCAAGTTCAAGAAGGATCACTTATGCGGTGCCTGTGAAGCTGGAAAGATGACGAGGGCCAAACATCCCTCGAAGACAATCATGACAACAACTCGACCCTTCGAACTGCTCCACATGGATCTTTTCGGTCCCACTCATTACTCAACTCTTACTACTACTGCTTGTCTCTATGGCTTTTTCATTGTTGATGATTATTCTAGATATACTTGGGTGCACATAATCCTCTACAAGACTGAAGTGCAGGATGTCTTCAGACGCTTCGCCAATCGAGCAATGAACAACTATGGCGCCAAGATAAAGCACATCAGAAGTGACAATGGCACTGAATTCAAGAACACTGGCCTTGATACATATCTTGATACTTGGGCATCACACATGAATTCTCAGCCCCGTACATGCCACAGCAGAATGGCGTCGTCGAACGCAAGAACAGAACACTCATTGAGATGGCCCGAACGATGCTTGATGAATACAAGACTCCAAGAAAATTCTGGCCTGAAGCCATTGATACTGCATGCCATACAATCAATCGTGTTTATCTTCACAAGCTTCTGAACAAGACATCTTATGAGCTCCTTACTGGCAAGAAGCCAAATGTCAGTTACTTCAGAGTATTTGGCGCCAGGTGCTGGATCAAGGATCCACATCACACTTCAAAATTTGCACCAAAAGCACATGAGGGTTTTATGCTTGGATATGGAAAGGATTCGCACTCCTACAGAGTCTTCAATCTCTTTCATTATAAAGTGGTTGAAACAGTGGATGTGCGGTTCGATGAGACTAACGGCTCACCTGCGTGCTAGATGACATCCAGTGAATCAATCAAACTAATGGGAACTGGAGAAATCATACCCTCTGAAGCTCAACCTGAAGAGGAACTTATCATCTCCGCACCTGATCACCTGAAGACAATCCCTCTAACAATGACAATGATCAGCAAGAGCAAAATCTTCGCCCTGTACATCCTCGTGTTGCCAATGAAGTGCAGATTGAGAGAATAATTGATAGCATCAATGCACCCGGTCCGCTCACTCGTTCAAGGGCAACACAGCTAGCAAATTTCTGTGGGCACTTCGCATTCGTCTCAATAACAGAACCCAAGAAAGTTGAAGAAGCCTTCATGGAACCTGAATGGATTCAAGCTATGCAAGAAGAGCTTCAACAGTTTGAGCTGAATAATGTATGGGAACTGGTTAAGCGTCCTGATCCTCGGAAGCACAATATAATAGGCACCAAATGGATATACCGCAACAAGCAAGATGAGCATGGTCAAGTTGTCAGAAACAAAGCTCGTCTCGTTGCTCAAGGATATACTCAAGTGGAAGGAATTGACTTCGATGAAACATTTGCTCCTGTGGCTCGACTTGAAGCCATACGCATACTGCTGGCCTATGCAAATCATCATAACATACTTCTATATCAAATGGATGTGAAGAGCGCTTTTCTCAATGGCAAGATTGAAGAAGAAGTGTATGTTGCACAACCGCCTGGCTTTGAAGATCCAAAACATCCTGACATGGTATACAAGCTCAACAAGGCACTGTATGGCCTCAAACAAGCCCCTCGGGCTTGGTATGACACACTCAAATACTTCCTGAAGAGCAAAGGCTTCATACCTGGTTCCCTCGACCCCACTCTCTTCACGAAGACATATGATGGTGAACTGTTTGTGTGCCAAATATATGTGGATGACATTATCTTCGGCTGCACCAATCAGAAGTACAGTGAAGAGTTTGGATATATGATGCAAGAGCAATATCAGATGTCCATGATGGGAGAGCTGAAGTTCTTCCTCGGTCTTCAAATACGACAGCAACGCAACGGCATCTTCATATCTCAAGAGAAGTATCTCAAAGATTGCCTGAAGAAGTTCGGTATGCAAGACTGCAAAGGCTTCACGACGCCAATGCCAGCCAAACATCATCTGGGTCCCGACGACAATGGTAAAGAGTTTGATCAAAAGGTATACCGCTCCATGATTGGTTCTTTCTTTATCTATGTGCATCTAGGCCAGATATTATGCTTAGTGTTTGCATGTGTGCTCGATTCCAAGCGGCACCAAAGGAATCGCATCACTTAGCTGTGAAGCGAATTCTTCGATATTTGGCTCACACCCCAACTCTAGGATTATGGTATCCAAAGGGCTCAGAGTTTGATCTGGTTGGATTCTCGGATGCTGATTATGCTGGTGACAAAGTTGATCGCAAGTCTACATCAGGCACATGTCACTTTCTGGGACGATCACTTGTATGTTGGTCTTCAAAGAAGCAGAACTGTGTATCTCTCTCCACTGCTGAATCTGAATACATTGCTGCTGGATCTTGCTGCGCTCAGCTTCTGTGGATGAAGCAAACACTCAAGGACTACTGGCATTCATCTGAAGCAAGTGCCACTCTACTGCGACAACGAAAGCGCCATCAAGATTGCCAACAACCCAGTTCAGCACTCGAAGACAAAGCACATTGAAATTCGTCATCACTTTCTCAGAGATCATGTTGTGAAGGAAGATATTGATATCATACACGTCAACACTGAAGAGCAATTGGCAGATATCTTCACCAAGCCCTTGGATGAGAAGAGATTTTGCAAGTTACGGTGTGAGCTAAATATCTTGGAATCCTCAAATGTCCTATGATCAGGCACACATCCTAACACTTATGCATATTGATGACTTAGATGTGCAACACACGAAGTAAAGTATATCTTCAATCAATGAAGACATACATTCTAAGTGTGAATACATTAATGTGGAATTTGACTTCGGAGCGCCACGATAATTGTGCGCCGTGTCTGGGTCTAATACTTCCTATACGGTGGGTAACGCCACCACCAAATGTTCTGTTGAAGTGTTTCACTCATGGCGTTACATTTGCTATGTCTTCACATTTGGTTTGGCTTCAATCTCAACATGTCTTCATGATTATCTTCACTATGTTGATTATATATATATATACTAGTGTTCTGTCCTCTACAGCATTCACTTATAGCTATGTCTTCTTGTTGAATCTTTTGAACTAAGTGAATGTGATCGGACCCTAACCTCTCTATGCTTTCTATCTCAAACTCTATCTCTCCAAATCATATGCATTCTCTTGAAACTGTCAATGTCTTCTCTGCGTCCTTGTCAGCAGAAGATACAGAGACAAACATTAAGTCCGCTTTCAATGCTAATTCCTTCACCTGAAACCCGGAGAAGTGGGAACGACCACCCGACAATCCAGGCGTGCGTGGGACGTGGAACAACCTCCGATATGCTGCATGATGGCCACGTGTTCCTCAGATGTGAATCGCCAGGGGCACCTGTGTAATAACACTGAGCCGCCCCTGTCCCTATAAATACACGCCTCACCAGTCATTATCTCTTCTTCCACTCTCGCACGAACCCTAGCGCCACCGCTAGCCCTCGACGACGCCGGCGACGAAGCGCTTAGCTGCCGCAACCTCTCCGATGCCGTCTTCACGCCGACCGCGGACATCGTCTTCTCCGCCGTCGCCGTAGGTGTCCTCCGTCGCCAAGTTAGGGCACGGACGATCGAACTGCTCGGCCTCCTCTTCCACTCCGTCTAGCAGTTCTTGTGTGGTAAATAAAACTTCCTTTTTACGGCCCCTTTGATCCTACAGATTCGTCACTTTCTACCACAAGTAGTTTCTTGTTCACACATGTTGGATCCACTTCATACTGCATCTCATAACATGCCTAGTATATTCACTTATGCTTCACAAAGTAGTTAGATTCCTCACTTGTACTGATCCATGGATTCGTACAAATCTGGAACCAACTCCTTATCTATGAGTGAATGTCTTCGCACGATGAGGTCAATGTCTTCTAAACTGATTTATCTTCAAAATCTTCTGAGAATGCATATGACCTCTTCCCCTTCCCTCGCACCTTAATGCTATCACAGGTACATGTCCGTGGGAGAATCCCTTGGTTCTCATAGTCTGCATTCATTTGCAGAATTCTTACAGCATCACATAAATTCTCCCGAAGCCAGTTCCTGTTTGTCCAGCAAGCGAAAACCTTTGAAGCCTCTGAACGTATTGAAGCCTTTCAGTCTAAAGTTCATGGCTTCAGAGAAATCGGCAAGGAAGGGTGGCAGAAAGCATCGAGGAGAAACATCAAGATATCTGCCCGATGACCTCTCAGAGCTGTACAAGACAGATCCTAAAGAGGATTATAATCAGCGCAAGACCAAATCCAGTGGATTCGAAGATATTGGGCAGAACGGTGGTACAAATACAGATTCGTGACCAAGGAATATGATGAGAAGAGTGCTATCAAAAGTCCTTGGGGTGATATTCTCTTCCGAGGCTTTCCACCCAAGAACAGAGCTGAAGCTATTGCTCAGGGTTTCTATCCGTGTATGGTCTGTGGACCTCGGCCTGAAGATGCCGACCCATCATCATTGCTATGGTGTCGAGACGATAATCTCTTCAAGCGCAACTTCTAGCACGCAAAGGCATCGGCCAAGGAAAACAAGAAGTCATTGGGACTAGACTTCAACCCTGGTCCTTCTGCTCCCCGGGCTGACGGCACACGCGATGCAGAACCCAATGTCATCAGTCCTTTCTACAACTTGGAAGTCTCATCACTCATATCGTGTTGAAGGACAGCCGTGAATGAAGCCTGCAGATGACGCTGAATCAGAATGAAGCGCCTGCAGCGCCGAAGCCAAAGGAAACTGAGCAGCCTAAAGCTTCAAAGCCTGCCTCTGCCAAAAGATCTCACGGGCCAAGCCACTGGCTACTGCACTCCTGAGACAGTGTGCAGTCTGAAGATTTGTCACGCATCTCCAAGCCCCAGAAAGTCAAGATGCCTCTGCCACACACCGGCCAAGAACTGACAGCTGCTGCTATTCTGCGCAACGATGCCATCGATCTGTCCAGTGATGAAGATCTTGCAGATGACGCTCTTGAGCAACTGATCAAGAGCAAAGAAGAAGCAGAAATCTTCAATGATCTGCCTCTCTTTGACGTGGCAATCATTACAACTTCATTGATGAGTGGTTTGACACGCCCAACTCAGCTTCGAAGATCTGCAACTTCCAATTGGCCTCAGTGTTGCCTTCCATGGCGCCATTGCTTCAGAGCTAACTCTAGCTCAGCGCATCGTCGAACTGAAGCAAAAGATTGACTATGAAAAGGCTCAGTTCAAGAAGCATATGGCCAAGCTCAGCGTGCAAGAGGTGAAAAACTTCAAGATTATGCTGCACGAGCTCAAAGAAGCCTTTCTCAAGAAACGTGCAGAAGCTCAGGGTTCTCGTGAGCGCATGAAGAGCCTGGCTGACAAGTGTGTGCAAGGCTACAACGAGGCTGAGAAGCGCAAGGCCCTTGGGCGTCCGGGCATTGATCCCAGGATGGCTGCTAAGCAGAAGAAGAAGCCCACTGTGGCCGAACCCAACGCACCAAGGCAGGAAGCAGATCCCATTGTCTTCCCAACTAGCATGACTGGCTCGAAGCCAAAGGCCAGGTCAACCGCTTCAGAACTGAAGAAGACGAGGACTGCTGAGGCTGAAGCCAGAAAGAGGAAACATCCTGAAGCCTCTGCTACTGCTCCCTCCAAGAAGAAGCGGAAGACCAAGAAGGAACGGGCTGCTCCCACAGAGCCCTTAATTGTTGAACCCATCTCCATGGTTCGCCCTGACGCTGAACATCAAGAGCGCAACTGACTGTCCATGAGCCCTTCACAGAGGCTCATGAACTGAAGACTCTCAGCAGCTGATCCCACCGCTGCTGAGACATTGGTCACCATGACCATGTTTGAAGATGATGTCAGTTCTTCCTCAGATCGAGCACCAACAGTATCATCGCCTGTGCTAACGCACAGCGAACTCATCAGGCATTGGTTGTCCTCTGACGCCAATTGCTCAGGATGCATCATGTGTTGATCACCCACAAGCTCAAGAGGAGGAAGACTTTGAGGCCCAGCCAACACCAACTCCACAGGCGTCGCCAGCGTTACGCAGGCTTCGCAAAGGACCAAGGCCTCCAGTCTCCTGGGTCTGAAGCTAATACTGCTGAAGACATTCCGGCTGCATCAGCCGATGAAGAAGAAACCCCAAAGCTGCTACACCCCGTCCACCAAGAAGCTATTCTCGAGGAGAACGTGACTGTGACCGACCCTCCAGCTCATCAAGTGGAGTTTGACTATCATGTTGAGCACAGGCCTCAGGTACAGAAGCCAATCCCAAGATTGGCCAAGTTTCCAGGTCCTGCATCAGCACCTGGATCCTTCAATGTCAATGGCTTCAAAGCAAACAACACTTTCTTCAATAGCTCCAGGAACCCCTACTCAAGGGAAAGAATATCTTCTGATCGGTTCTGGAGCTATCCGCAGCGAAGCTATTACTCCTGCATTATGTATAATCAAGGTTGCATCTTCCCACATAAGCGTCTTGACATCGAAGCAATAGCTGGTCTACCCTGTCTGGAAGAAGCTCTGGATTGCTTCAAAGAGGTTGGATTGTTGCCGTTTGTCACCGACCAAGAGCACTGGAATGAAGAGTTGCTGCTCCAATTCTATGCCACACTTCACATCCATGGGTACAACAGAGATCCGAAGATTTGGGTCCTCGAGTGGATGACAGGAAATGTTCATCATGAAGCCAAAGCCTTTGATATCATTGAGCTCACTGGTCTGCCCACTCCTGGCGATCTCTACGAACCTGGCTGTCAGCTTCACAGTGAAGCTATGGAGAGCATCTTTCAGAAGCCTGAACCAAACATGAGTCAGATGCTCAGTATGATGAAGCCATTGCCACAAGATGCTGCATATCCTAAGGAGTTCCTTGTTGAAGACCTTGAGTATCTGCCAAGGACTATTTATCACATCATAAGGCGAACTCTCTGGCCTATCAAAGGACATTCTCCACATGCCAAGCTGGAAGGTGCAATGAAGACTTTGGTCTTCTATATTCTTCATGGCAAATGCTTCAATGCACAGGACTTCTTCATCCGCCAACTTGCTGCATCAGGCTCTGATCTATTTGGCTTGAAGTTTTACGCTCCATGGATAATGCGGCTGATTAAACTCCACTCCACTATCTCATATTAGCCATCTGCTCACAATCATCGGATCTTTCTGCCTGATGTGGATATGTCTGTTGAAGCTATTTATCCTGAGCCTGCCAAGGAGCCTCTTAGTCTTCAGAATGCGGAGCATCAAAGTTTTTCTTAGAACATTGAAGGAGTTGAAGTAGTCACTCGTGTTTATCCGTTGGCTGGAACTACACGTGCACCACATCCTACCCTTACTGAAGCCACCGATAGCACAATTGCCCAACGACCCAAGAAGCGCACTCGTGTCCTTAATGACCGAGAGCTTCTGGTGGCTCTTCATCAGAAACAGGATATGCATCATGACTGGCTGAAGCGCCAAATGCAAAGCCTCTTGGTGGATGTCAACCGCATTCGCAATCTTGCCACCAAGAATGCCTTTGTTGCCCATGAAACCTCTCGATGCACATGGAAAGGGCTGACACTTATGTGCTCTGAAGATGATCTTCAAGAGGATGGCTTCTCTAAACGCTTCAAGTTTGACTCCACACCTCCTCGAAGGGCAGTGTTGCGACGAACTCCATCTCTTGAAGACTCTGAGTTCTCTTCCTCTGCTGCAACTGTGAATGCCAGAGTGATCAAGGACGAAGACGATGCTACTTCACCGCCACCTCCTTCAGCACGCTTCGACACTGCTCCAAGTTCTTCTGCACCGCCGAACACCACCGATGACCCTGCTGCTTCACCTACTCTTCATGGGAACGAGTAGATATTCTATGTCTTCAAACCTTTTTGGTCCTTACTGACAAAATGGGGAGAAGCATATGAGTTTGATAGTCTTCAAGCGGGTCCACATGGGCGGTTGCTTTATATTTTGCCTCGTGTTTACAACTCTCATTTTGATACTTTTGGTTCTTCGAGTTGTAACACCTAAACTCGATGGTCGTCTGCTACTTATTTGCCACTTTGTGATGCGATGATAAATTCCGCATGTGCGACGATAAATTCTGCACTTAGATCATTTTGCAGACGTCCATTTTCCATTATGCATGTCATTATCTTCACATACCTTCACATGCATAGTGGATTGTCATCATAAGTTGAAGAGGATCTCCACAAGCACAACCTGCCATGTGCATTTGCATTCCAAAAGCAAATTACTTATATGCACATCTTCAGGGGGAGCCCTCACAGCTTATGAAGACAATTCCCTATCCTTTTACAATTTCACATATTATATTCCCCGTTGAAAACTTCAACTAGTTTGTCATCAATCACCAAAAAGGGAGAGATTGTAAGTGCATCTAGTGCCACCCCTAGTTGGTTTTGGAGTATTGACGACAAACCTAGTTGAGGGACTAATGTGTTTGTGAGAATTGCAGGATAACACAGGTAGAAGTCCCTCATTGATTCGGTTTTCCTACCAGAGATGACCCCTAAAAATGTATGAAGACATTGATGTCAAAGGTGGTATATGAAGATATTCTCATCGAAGACTATGACAAGAGAAGATATCGCATGAAGCCTATGGAGCTTGAAGACTTAGATCTATCGTAGTTCTTTTTCTTCTTTGTTGAGTCATAGGAACCACCGTACTGTTAAGTGGGGTCCAAGTGAACCAGTCAGAATCCCTGAAATGATGCTTAACCAAAACCAAGTGAATCCGGTGAACGAAGTCTGTGAAGGTTTGGGAGTCTACCTTGAAGACTTACCAGAGTGATTGGGCGAGGTTTGTGTGACCTTAGCTCAAGGGGAATACGGTGAGGATTGGGTGTCCTGAGCTGCGTGTTCAGGACTGGGTGTCCGGGACTGTGTGTCCTCAGGTTTAAATACCTAGCCGCCCTAACCAGACGTACAGTTGTCACAGCAACTGGAACTGGTCCAACAAATCATTGTCTTCAACGAGTCACTGGTTTCATCCTTCCCTTCCCTTTACTTACTGTTGGTCCTTGTGAAGTCATTGTATGATTGCACTATCTTTTGTCTTCACTGAGTGACTGCGTGTTCTGTTGGCTTCATAATATCTTCCTACCTGATCCTTACTACTTGCTGCTATTAGTCATTGTGCTTTCACTTCATTGAATACTTGACTATGGTTTGCCTAGTGTAGTCTACCTTCCGCTGCATGGTAATAGGTTTATTTCTATCGTTTGTCTTCGAACTTCCACGTTTTGAAGACTTTAAAAATCGCCTATTCACCCCCCCTCTAGTCGATATAACGCACTTTTAGGTTCCACCGACTGACATGCACTAGTTGCATAAGGTGGCTAGCGGGTGTCTGTCTCTCCCACTTTAGTCGGATCGGATTCGATGAAAAGGGTCCTTATGAAGGGTAAATAGAAATTGGCATATCACGTTGTGGTTTTGCGTAGGTAAGAAACGTTCTTGCTAGAAACCTATAGCAGCCACGTAAAAAACTTGCAACAACAATTAGAGGACGTCTAACTTGTTTTTGCAGCATATGCCGTGTGATGTGATATGGCCAAAAGGATGTGATGAATGATATATGTGATGTATGAGATTGATCATGTTCTTGTAATAGGAATCACGACTTGCATGTCGATGAGTATGACAACCGGCAGGAGCCATAGGAGTTGTCTTAATTTATTTATGACCTGCGTGTCAACATAAACGTCATGTAATTACTTTACTTTATTGCTAAAGCGTTAGCCATAGTAGTAGAAGTAATAGAACGTAGTAATTCAAAATCCTACGCACACGCAAGATCATGGTGATGCATAGCAACGAGGGGAGAGTATGATCTACGTACCCTTGTAGATCGCAACGGAAGCGTTGACACAACGTGAGGAAGTAGTCGTACGTCTTCTTCCCGATCCGACCGATCCAAGCACCGTTACTCCGGCACCTCCGAGTTCTTAGCACACGTTCAGCTCGATGACGATCCTCGGGCTCCGATCCAGCAAAGCGTCGAGGAAGAGTTCCGTCAGCACGACGGCGTGGTGACGATCTTGATGTACTACCGACGCAGGGCTTCGCCTAAGCACTGCAACAATATGACCGAGGTAGAATATGGTGGCAGGGGGCACCGCACACGGCTAAGGAACGATCTCAATGATCAATTGTATGTCAAGAGGTGCCCCCTGCTCCCGTATATAAAGGAGCAAAGGGGGAGGGGTGCGGCAGCCATAGGAGGAGTCCTACTCCCGCCGGGAGTAGGACTCCCCTCCAATCCTATTCCAAATAGGACTCCCCAAGTGGGGAAAGAGAGAGGGGTTGGCCGGCCACCTTCCCTAGTCCTAATAGGACTAGGCGACGGGGGGGAGGCGCGCAGCCCATGGGGCAGCCCTTTCACCTTTCCACCAAGGCCCATGTTGGCCCATTTGGCTCCCGGGGGGTTCCGGTAACCCTCCCGGTAGTCCGGTAAAATCTCAATTTCGCCCGGAACACTTCAGATGTCCAAACATAGGCTTCCAATATATCAATCTTTACGTCTCGCCATTTCGAGACTCCTCGTCAAGTCCGTGATCACATCCGGACTCCGAACAACCTTCAGTACATCAAAATGCATAAACTCATAATAACTGTCATCGTAACGTTAAGCGTGCGGACCC